>NC_053489.1:92188801-92423801 GCF_905171775.1 Rana temporaria | reverse complement strand
GCGTAAGAGAGGCAAATATAGTATGTATGTTCCTTTAAGATACTCTACAGCGGACAGCTGAAGACACACTAAGTAATCCCTGGCAGCAAAATAATATTTAATAATCCAGATTTAAATACAGTACTTCATAAGGGCAATATATGAAGCAGGTAACTTTAAGCAGAAATAGTACTTATACGTTTTGCAGGGATGAGTGTTATCCAGAGTATTGCAGCAGCAATGGGATTCTTTTATGGAGGGTCTCCTGGTGGGGGATAGCTTGGGGTGTCCGCAGCAACTCTTAGCAAGGTTAGCAAGACAGCTCCAGGATTCCGTAGTGCACTGTTCTGTTTATAGGTCCCCGACAGGTTTAGTGCATAAGCACTAATACGAGGCAGGTGTATGGAGAAACAGCCGTAATTCACGGCGCACTTCCGCGTTCCAGGCTGGAATGCACACGGCGCTGGGCGATGACGTCAGCGTGGAACACAATACCGCGCAATGGGGCCTGTTACACTTAGGCGACCACTGCATCAATGGTCCTCATCACTGCACATTTCTTCATGCTTCTTCAAAAGAACTTGAAGAGCACATCTTGAATACCCCAGTCTGCTTTGAAATCTTTGTCTGGGAGAGACCTCAATAATACAGAATAACTATCTTGTGTCTTATTGTCTTGCTATGGTGTATGACCTTTGACATGGAACTATTTTTTACAACCTCACCCTAGTAGCAGAGTTTGGCTGTTCCTCACCCGGTTTTAAGCCTCCTACACAGCTGTTTCTCTTTTAGTTAATGACTGTGTTTCAACTTACATATGGAATTGATGATCATTAACACCTGCCTTGAATAATTAATTATACACCTGAATTTAATCCTATAAAATCTCTGACTTTGTGCAAGTGTACAAAGTGTGAAAGTGTAACAATTGATGCTGGTTTGAAGTCAAAGGGTAGTCACACTGAATATTGATCTGATTTAGATTTTCTATCTGTTTGCTCATTTTGCTTTTTGTAAATTGATAAAAATAAACAATTTAAATATATATTTTTCAAAGCGTTCTTACTTTACAGCATTTCTCTTACACCGGCCTAAAAATGTTACACAGTATTGTAGTCCTACAGAAACTTCTGCATATTCTAAAATACAGATCCAAGTATATATATATCTACTCAAAACAAACAAAATATATTGTACACAATCACATATATTCTCCCTGGGGCAGACAGAGTATACACTATACACTGCTCAAAAAAAATAAAGGAACTCTTTTGAATCAGAACTCCTGGGATATTGATCTGGTCAGTTAAGTAGCAGAGGGGGAGGGATGTATACAGAGGGGGTTGTTAATCAGTTTCAGATGCTTTGCTGTTAATTGAAATTAACAACAGGTGCACTAGATGGGCAACAATGAGACGACCTCCAAAACAGAAATGTTTTTCAGGTAGAGGTGTCTGACATTTGTTTTCCCTACTCATCTTTTCTGACTGTTTTTTACAAGTTTTGCATTTGGCTAGGGTCAGTGTCACTACTGGTAGCACAACGCGATACTTGGACTCTATAAAGGTTGCACAGGCAGTCCAACTCCTCCAGGATGGCACATCAATACGTGTCATTGCCAGAAGGTTTGCCGTGTCTCCCAGCAGAGTTTCAAGAGGATGGAGGAGATTCCAGAAGACAGGCAGTTACTCTAGGAGAGCTGGACAGAGCCCATCAGCAGGACTGGTATCTGCTCCTTTGTGCAAGGAGGAACAGGATGAGAACTGCCAGAGCCCTACACAATGACCTCCCACAGGCCACTGGTGTGAATTTCTCTGACCAAACAATCAGAAACAGACTTCATGGGGGCAGGCCCTTTTCTCTGGAACGTAGATAATA
This sequence comes from Rana temporaria, assembly GCF_905171775.1. NCBI lineage: Eukaryota > Metazoa > Chordata > Amphibia > Anura > Ranidae > Rana > Rana temporaria. The sequence goes on along the minus strand of NC_053489.1, from coordinate 92,421,944 downwards.
AAGCGAATCCTTCTCATTAATGTAATTTGCCTGAATCTCCCTCAGGTAGTCTCTCAAATGGTCACCGACTGACAGGTTGCCATACAAACAAACTGTCAGTGTCCAGTCACCTTGATCCCCGATGAATTGTCTAGGCCCTATTGGATTGCCTGCCTCCGGGCTCTCCTCAGACTGACTCCCCACCGAACAGCACAACTCGCTTGGGATCTTCTTCAGAAATTTGGGGGACCCAGTAGCCCATGTGGAAGTAAAATATATTTTAAATATATTTTAAAAAAACATTCTTAATATATTTTTCTCAAATATATTGCCATATATTTGAAATGCTACAATTTTGGCCAGATTCAATATATTTCAAAAATATATTTCAATATATGTGAATATATTTTGGAATGCATTGTGAAATATGTTGCAAATATATTCATAAATATATGTTAAATGTACTTCTGAATGCATTTAGCAATATATTTATGCAACCATAAATATATTGCAATGTGCATTTTGGAATGCATTGTGAATATATTCAGAAATATATTGCTAAATGCATTCAGAAGAGAAGTACATGTCACATATATTTATGAATATATTCACAATGCATTCCAAAATGCCCTTTGCAATATATTTATGGCTGCAAAAATATATTGCTAAATGCATTCAGAAGTACATTTAACATCTAACCAATCCGGCCAAATCTATCCCAAAGCTTTCCAAAGTGTTGCAACAATATGGTGCCATTTCTAATTTTAAAATTAATGAAACTAAATCTGAAATTCTGAATATTAATTTAAACAAAAAGGAGGTGGGTCGGGTCAAGGAGATCTGTGTGTTCCCCTGGACCAAAGAATTAAAGTATCTAGGAGTCAAACTGGCCAATACAACCCAGAAGATGTATAAAATAAATTATATTCCCTTACTAAATGAGATCAAGAGCGAATTAAAAAGAACGGTTAATAAACCCATTTCATGGATCGGACGCATTAATATGCTGAAGATGGTTGTAGTCCCAAAAATTCTTTATAAATTTTTATTACTCCCCATAACACTCCCTCAGCAATTTTTGAGAATTCTTAATTCCTTGTTACTAAACTATGTCTGGAAAAATAAGAAGCATAGAATATCCCTCTCTATCCTAAAACAGGGTAAGCCACTCGGCGGTCTGGCAGTTCCGGATATTAAAAGTTACTATAAGGCGGCGGTTTTAGCACGTGCGGTAGAATGGGCACGGGATAGGAAAGATAAAAGGTGGGTGCAAATTGAGAAAGCACTAACTAGTAAATATTTGAATAATATTATTTGGATCCCTGCACAACACAGAGCACTAGACCACAAAACACATGATTTAACACGGGACACTTTAAGAATGTGGGACAAGACCCTGACACAAATAGAGGGTAAATTTAATTCCCCATTAATGAACCTTAAAGAAAATCCTTATTTTGCACCAGGGGAAAATAAAATTGGAGGGAATTGGATTAAGGTTGACACGGTATATTTAGGGGATATTATTAAAGAGGGAGAGATAATGACCTATGAAGATCTGAGATCCAAAACGGATTTTTGGAACTTGGATGGGTGGCATTACTCCCAGTTGCATCACTTTGTGAGGCACCTCCCCCGTCCATTACGGACGGAGGCGGAGCTTACTCCACTCGAGAAGATTTGTAAATCCAAGAATACTAAGGGCACTATCACTAAATTATATGGATTATTGGTAAAGATAGGTTCACGGAGCGAAGCACCCTTTATAGGCAAATGGGAAAGGGAGTTAGGAATCACAAGAGGGACAAACAGTTACAAGAGGATTATGCATCTTACCCATTCATCCGCAATTGACATACGAACCGCCGAAACTAATTATAAGTGTATCTCAGGGTGGTATATTACACCAGACAAAGCAAATAAATATAAAGCAGATCAGACCGCAGAGTGTTGGCGGGGCTGCTCTGAAAGAGGCACGATGGCCCACCTTTGGTGGTTATGCCCAAAAATACAAACTTACTGGGACATAATTTTGAGTCAAATTAAAGTTATTACGGGTAAAGATTTAAAGAAAGACCCCTGGGTCGTGCTCTTTCATTGTAGCCAAGAGGGGAAAAAAAAATATAAGCAGTCTTTAATTCCTCATCTTCTAAACGCCGCTAAGAAACTTATACCCAAAAAGTGGCAGGAGACGGAAAGTCCACACGTTTGGAACTGGATAGACGAAGTGGAGGAAACGTACAGGCTGGAAGAGTTAAAAGATAGTCACCTAGAGACGAGTGGCGGACATAGGGAAAAATGGGAAAAATGGAGGGAGTATAAAAAAACATGGAGTTATGCAGAAAGAGTTAGGGCATGCTACTAACAAGCCATGGGCTGGCAACATGGAAATTATAACACTTCCCAGGCTAGGGTCGCTCCCTAGAGCGAGTCACATACTATTCATGATCAATGAACGTTAAAGATTGTTTTAGTTTGCGAAGGAAAAGTTTGGAGATTCCTGGGAGCCAAGAGGGGGGGGGGGGGCGTTAAATAATATAGGGCCACAATGGCAAGCTATTGTAATAACCCATTCCCGCTATTATTATAGTGTTGGCCTATATGTAAAAAAAAAAAAAAAAAAAAAAAACATAAGGTGCATAGTAAATATACCACACATGATGCAAACCACAAAATGAGACGTAAGACGCATCAAACCATGAGCCGGTCTCTAGGATTTGGAAAAAGCTGAGGTGATAAAAAAAAAAAAAAAAGAAGTACATTTAACATATATTTATGAATATATTTGCAACATATTTCTCAATGCATTCCGAAATATATGCACAAATATATTGAAATATATTTTTGAAATATATTGAATCTGGCCAAAATTGTAGCATTTCAAATATATGGCAATATATTTCGGAAAAATATATTAAGAATGTTTTTTTAAAATATATTTTAAATATAAATGTAAATGTACTTCTGAATGCAAAATTTTAAAAAAATACATTCCTATTACATTTTGAAATGCTGTGTATTTATATATTGTATTTTATATATTGTAGGCCTATAAAACTAGCAAACATTTGGGGAAAAAAACAATAACGCAGTACAATACACACAACTTTATTATCATGTAAATATACAAAAACTACAACACAGGGAATATAAAGTGGTGTTAACTGTGGTAAATGACATTAATGACATAAAAGTTTGTGGTATTCTGCTGAGGTTCCCTTCAGGTGATATTTCAACACCGCAATTTTTCTCGTAACAGCGTCACTGATCACACATTATGAAGTCCCAGGAAACTTTGCCAAAGTAGCAGCTTTAAAAAGTAAATGGAAAATATTAGACTTATTAGATTTTCCCTGTGAATCAAAAGCCATATAAGACCCTTTTCACACTGCAGCGCTGCTAAAGCTCCGGCGGTTTTGCAGTGTTTTTGTAGCACTTTTTAGACGTTTTTTTTTAAGGGAAAAAGTCCAGTTTTTAATGCGCTTTTAGGGTGCTTTGGAAGCACTGCCCATTAATTTCAATAGGCAGGTGCATTTTAGGAGCGCTATTTATAGCGCTCCCAACCCGCCCCAGATGCTGCTTGCAGGACTTTTTCTAATGTTGCGCAAGCGCACTGCCCCAGTGTGAAATTACTCATTGCACTGAAAGGGATGCAGTTTTATGAGCTTTTTAGAGGCTATTTCTAGTGCTAAAACGCCTGAAAACTGCCTCAGTGTAAAAGGAGTCTAACAGATGCAGCTGAGTAAATAAAACTAACAAAATTAAGCATGTATAAAAACATCAAAATATTGTAGACTTTTCAAAAATCTGTATAAAAATCTTCTTGCCTACAACTTGCCTTATTAGTTCAGACTACTACCAGACTGAGCAAGATATCTCATTTTGACACAACAGTCGAATTGGCTTACAGTCTACATGTCAAAGCTGATGTTTTCATAGGGTCTAACTGTACCTGCTTCTCTCCATCTGTCAGCCGCTTGGAGGCACCGCCTTAAAGGTTACTTTTTATTGAAGTGGTTGTAGACACAAGGGTTTTTACCTTCATGTATTCTATGCATGAAGGTAAAAAAAAAACTTATGTGTGCAGCAGCCCCCCTATACTTACCGCCCACTGAGCTTTGCCTTGCCGGCGGCGTTCTGCGATCATCCCCGTATGGCCGTGGCGGGCTGCGCGCGCATGAGGCGCCGGCGTGCGCGGCTCGCCACAACGTCATGCAGCTTGCGACGGGGGTGAAGACAGAGGTCGGGGTCCCCCGACCTTCCGGAGCGCCGAGGGAGCCGCACCAGGGCCGCTCGTGTAGCGGCCCTTACGTCATCTCCGTGATCTATGGGAAAGCCTGGAGCCAGCATGTGTTTAGCCCCCACTCATGGCCACGCCCACTGGCATAAAAAAGATAGTCTGCCTGTGAGTCAAGTTTTGATTCCAGGCAGCTGAGCATGGACAGCAGTGTTAAGCCCCCATTCATGGCCACGCCCACTGGCATATAAAAGACAGTCTGCCTGTGAGTCAAGTCTTGATTCCAGGCAGCTGAGCATGGACAGCAGTTCATTCCTTTTATCTCCTCCAACATTGGAAGCCTGGGTCTTCCCTGCACTGTCTGCAGCCTAGATCTGAATACTCAACAACAAGCTCTACAAGCCCACAATTTACCTACTCATATCCATTTAATCCCTTATCAGGTAACAGCACCCTTTTATTAGTACACTCCTATGTTGATTTTTCAACTTTCACTCCCCCCTTCTTTTTGTTTTCTTGTTTGTTTATTTATTTATTTATTTATTTATTTATTTTCATATATTTCCAACATTTTTACTATCACCATATGTATCCACATATTCTTTGATGGTCCACATAACATACACATTGTAATGTGTCTCACACATCCCCACCCATGGACACGCACTCTTTACCAGACTAATAAAGTCTCTTAATCACTTTTGTCTGCCAATGGAGCACTCTTATACTATTTTTATATTAAGTACCTTAATATACACATCAATTCCTTACCATTATTCATTGACTAGTTACCCCTTCGGGTCATCAATGAGTAGATCTAATTCAATAAAGAAGAAAAAAGGAAAAAATGTTTTTTTTTTTTTTTTTCTTTTCCAGATAAGATTACAAACCTGCTGCCAGTCCCTCTTTTTTATATACATGCCTTACCCACAGATAATCCTACACTTTAGCACAATATGCTATGATTTAATATTTCTAATTCTCTTCAATTACACAGGGCTAACCCATTGGGGGCACTCTGCAGGCACCGGCTCCCCTGATCCTCGGAGGGCGTCCACTGTGCGGCTCCTTGCAACCCCCCTGGGGTCTGTTTTGGTTTCCCTCTCTCCCCCATGGGGTTGTGGGTGGCGCTCCCTTCGGATTTTCTAACGGCTCTGCACATCTCTGGTCATTACAAAACCCACTTCATTCGTTAACGGTAAACCTTATTCTTGGGTCAATTTATGTGATTTATATTTATACTTTTTTGATCGCAAATTTATGTTATGTATATTTTTGTAGAATCAACCATCCCCCTGAAGAGACCACTTAGAGGTCGAAACGCGTCGGGGAACGCACATCACACAGCATAAAGCAATGTTGTATACATTTGTCCAATATTGTGGAATATGTATTGTATCACCAGATCCGTAAAGGGTTTTCTTGTAATTGTTATTGCATTTAAAATGTATGTTATTGACAACCATAAAATAAACCATGTTTTATTATATTACATTTGTTACACTTTTATACCTTTGCTGTCCAAAGCCCCGTGGGGTAAATTCCTTTTTCTACACGATTCAATCTTGGGGTTCGCAGCATTCTTGTCTCTTCGCTTATGTGTCTTTCCTCAGCCAACAAAATTTTTTTTGGGTGGATAAACACCCGTTCCCCTTGACACATTGAGACTTGACTTGAACTGTGTGTTTTTTCCGCCCTGTCATTAAACCCCTGCATCCCCACTTGCACCTTGACATTTATTCAAGGATTACTTATGGGTGTTTCTCACCCTAGATAAGACACCCATTATTTGTGGGACTAGAGTGAATGATTCCTTTCTTCTCTCTTCTCCCCACGCATCAGTAAGCATCTACCATGTACTTCTGAATTGCATTTCTGCTCAGACACCCACAGGGGTATCTGCTGGGGATCACACACGCATGGGTTTTCATGATATGGAATCAGCACACAGCTCATGTAAATATTTTTGATGTATAGTTCACATGCATTTTATGACACCGTTCTACACCATCATGTGCATTATTGCCATGTTTGCAACCAGTTTTTATTGTAGCCGGTCATCCGGGGAGGCCCCTCTGTGCCCCCGGGTGGGGGGGGTATCCGCGGTCCCATGGGGATTCCCGGCAAGGTGGTGGGGGGCGGTGGAGTGTTCCACATTCCCACCCCCCCCGTATGGCCGTGGCGTGCTGCGCGCGCATGAGGCGCCGGCGTGCGCGGCTCGTCACGACGTCATGCAGCTTGTGACGGGGGTGACAGTGGTCGGGGTCCCCCGGCCTTCCGGAGCGCCGAGGGAGCCGCACCAGGGCCGCTCGTGTAGCGGCCCTTATGTCATCTCCGTGATCTATGGGAAAGCCTGGAGCCAGCATGTGTTTAGTCCCCACTGTGCTGTCACGCAGCTTTTACTGTCTAGCAGTTATTACATGTTATGTTATTATGTTATTTGGTATGATCCTTACCCCCCTGCTGTTCTGACTAGTTTGGTTGCTCCCACCCACCATTTCCTGCTCTAAACCCCATCTTTGCTTAGTTGCTTGAAAAGTCTGCAGAGTGTGGGAGCTGTGTATCTTCATTGGAAATTTATCTATGGAAAAGCCTCTATGTTTATATCCTTGTTACCTTGAAGCATAAAGAAGCATTGGAAAAACACCTCTGGAGTCTTTATTCATTGAGTAAGCTGTCTGTTAAAGTCATCATTCAACCTGCTGCATACATCCTTACAGACTGGGTCTACAAGAAGCTTGTCACAGGTACAACCGATGCTTGAAACAGAACAGTAAATTTCCAGAAGAATCCATCACACAGCTATCTCTGCAGCTTCAGAAACGTGAGTAACCACGTGTGTGTGTGTGTGTGTGTGTGTGTGAAGAACAAAATCCTAACTCAGGATACCATCTTCAGGCTGTGCACTGAGAGTTAGGCCCGATTGTCACTGCTGCAGCCCCAGAAGCAATACTCTGTGTATGAAGCCAGCCTTCTACTGAATGCTCCATAACTGTTCACTGCCAGGGATTTTTGCCTTTATTGGGGAGCAATAAGTACCTTTTGAACTGCTAAAAGACTGTATCATAGCTTCATCAAGTCCCTAGGATTTATCATTGTCAAGCTGTTTTTGGTTGTGAATCCAATACCTGAATCTACTGAAATAACTGTGTATTCCTGCCTGTATAAAGTGATAGTGAGCTGAGCCATCCAGTCTGAAACAGTTGCAGCACTAGATGTCACAAATATCCAGCTCCTCAGTTCAATCTGCCTAATATCAGAAGTCACTACAGAGCTCAGCTCTGGCAGATTTGTAACAAGACACCAAAACTACAGCACTTGTCATTATGTCTGACAGAGATCCCACAGAGTCACCTGCATTTAACCAAGATAAAGCAGACTCCTTACTTCATTCTGCTCGTCCCGCTAGAGGCCCTCATCCGTCCTTGAAGGCAAGAGAGGTTTATGAAGCAAGTAAGGAAGAAACATCTAGTAACCTAAATGCATTATGGCATAATACTTTAAGTTGTATAAAAACCGCTAATGAAACTAGCAACAATCCTGAGCAATTGAACACTGCTCTCTCAAGGGTTAAGAAGGCATTTGAGAATTATAAAAGACTTTCTGAAAAGTTCTATTCCCTATTGTCACATTACAGCATAGAGGAAGCTGCAGTGGAATTAAAGGACTTTACTTCTACTGACCAGCAGAGGCATAGCACATATCTTGAAGCAAAGGCACAGATAGAAGGTAGATTAGCACAGCTACATGAAACTACATCCTGTAAATCTGCTTCTTCCAGACACTCAGGAAAATCTTCTAGATCTGCCCGCTCCTATCATAAATCCTCTTCTAAGTCACTGCGGTCCTGCTCTGTAAGGTCAACACTGAGCGACCAAATAGTCAAAGCTCGCCAGAAGGTCGCAGCAGCCCAGGTTCAAGCCGCCTGCTCTGAAAGAGAAGCAGCCATCAAAGCTCAACTAGAAATCCTTCAGAAGAGTAAAGAAAAGGAAGTAGCATTGGCGGAATTATCCGTCTTGGAACAAGCCCTATTGGAAGAAGAAGGAGCAGCTTGTCCCAGCTTGGCTGCTTGTCAAGACCCCATTGAAAGGACCCTACAGTTCGTCTTAAGCCAGAACCACGACATCACAGTCCCACCTACAGTTGGAGATTTTTCTCATAATCATCCAGCATGTGGACCAGAAGGCAACGTGTCACAAAATCAAGCTGGTCAACTAGACACACCTGCTAACAGAGACACTCCGCAACTACCGCATGTCACAAAATCAAGTGAGTCAACCTACGCGGCTCACGTGCCACCGCAACCCTATGCGAATAGAGATTACAAGGGTACAGCAAAAGACTACAGGATGAACTCTATGACCCCTGTGATACAGTTCTCTTCAACTTCAAATGCTCAGAGACCTTCAGACGTCAGACCCTTACCTAGATTGAACCCATCTGCAACACCTTTCGCTCCACCAACCAGCCAACTTCAGATACCAACCATGGCTCAAGTCGGCGCACCATCAGTATCCCCGGTGGCTATAAAAACTGAAAGCATCAACGCTACGGAGCTCAGCAAGAGTATGGCTTTACAAGAATTGATCACAACTGGACTGTATAAATTTGATGACCGCCCAGAGAACTACAGGAGTTGGAGATCTACATTTAAGGCGGTAATCAAGAGCTTGCCCGTTGAACCTCAAGCAGAACTCGATTTACTAATAAGGTATTCGGGGCGACAATCTTCAGAACAATTAAAGAGACTTAAATCTGTTTACATCTATAACTTTAACGCAGGCCTTGTTGCTGCCTGGGAACGTCTAGATCAAGACTATGGGAGTCCCGAAGTCATTGAATCTGCCTTATTCCAGAGACTAAACGACTTTCCTAAGATCTCTGTTAAGGACAATCATAAGCTTAGAGAGTTAGGCGACCTCCTTCATGAACTTGAAATTGCTAAGCTAGATCCTAGTTTACCAGGTCTTAGCTATTTAGACACTGCTCAGGGCGTGAATCCTATTGTAGCAAGGTTGCCTAGTTATCTTCAGGGAAAGTGGACTAGTGTAGGATCAAAATATAAGTATGAACATCATGTTTCCTTCCCTCCCTTTTCTTATTTTGCAGAGTTCGTGCGGAAGGTTGCAAAATCCAAGAATGACCCAAGCTTCTTCTATCCAGATACAACCACCACTCCTTTAACCACTTCAAGGGGTATTGCCACCAACAGTAAGTTCAAGGATTTAAAGTATCCTATTGCCGTGAGGAAGACAGAGGTAGCATCCAACGTCCTGGCTACAGGCATTAAGGCAAGCAATCTCAATCAACAATGTCATATCCATAATGTGCCACATTCTCTCTCCAAATGCCGTGCATTTAAGGATAAGCCTATTGAAGAACGCAAGTCGTTTCTCAAAGAGCATAATATCTGTTTCAAGTGTTGTGCATCCTCAGATCATTTAGCAAGAGGCTGTAAGATCACCATCAGATGTTCTCTGTGTAACAGTGCCAAACATGTGGACGCTCTTCATTCAGACCTGTTCAAAAGGAAACCTTCACCCGGCAGCAACCCCAAGCCTACATCAGATGATGGCGGGGAGAGAACTGAGCAACATGCCAACCCCGTAACCACAAGGTGTACAGAGGTATGTGGAGAAGGGCTTCATAGCAAGTCTTGTAGCAAGATATGTCTTGTAAGGGTTTTTCCTGAAGGATGCCCACAAAATTCCATAAAAATGTATGCCATACTCGACGATCAGAGCAATCGCTCATTGGCCAGTCCAGAATTCTTTGACCTATTCAACATTCATGGAGATGCCTGGTCCTATACCTTGCAGACATGTGCCGGAAAGATCAATACTTCTGGAAGAAGAGCCCATGGCTTCATAGTGGCATCAGAATATGAGGACATAGAGTTTCCTCTTCCAACTCTAATCGAATGTGATCAGCTACCGAACAACAGAGAAGAAATCCCCACACCAGAGGCTGCACGTCATCACCCCCATTTAAGCCACATTGCTGACTACATTCCACCACTTAACAAGGATGTTAAGATCTTGATTCTACTAGGGAGAGACGTTCCTAGAGTCCATAAAATAAGAGAGTTATGTAACGGTCCAGACGATGCTCCTCAGGCCCAGAAACTTGATCTTGGATGGGTGATAATAGGAGAAGTCTGTTTAGACCAATCTCACAAGCTCTTGGATGTAGCTTCCTACAAAACCAATGTTGCCTATCGGTCGATGAAATGTCCATTGCATTATTATGTGAAGGAAAGACTTGATTTTAAAAACGAAGTTCCATATCAAGCACTCCAAGGTATAAACTGCAAGCTCACTTCTCAGAAGGACCTTGGCGATTCAGTGTACCAGACTACTTGCGATGACAACAAGATTGCCCCTTCAGTCGAAGATAAGGAGTTCATCAAGATTATGGATGAAGAGTTTTTCAAGGACAATTCCAACAGTTGGGTAGCTCCATTACCCTTCCGAGTACCAAGGCTTACCCTCCCTAACAATCGAGGACAAGCTTTAACCAGATTTGCTGCACTTAAGAAGACTCTCTGTAACAAACCTGAGATGCAAGAGCATTTTCTAGCATTTATGCAGAAGATTTTAGATAACCTTCACGCTGAACCAGCACCAGACCTCAAGGAAGGTGAAGAATGCTGGTACCTTCCATCCTTTGGAGTCTACCATCCTCGTAAACCGGGGCAAATCAGAATAGTCTTTGACTCAAGCACTCAGTTCCAGGGAACCTCTTTAAATAACGTTCTTCTAACTGGTCCAAATCTAACGAACAACCTAGTAGGAGTGTTGATGCGGTTCAGGAAGGAACCAATTGCCGTGACAGTTGACGTCCAACAGATGTTCCACTGTTTCATAGTCAAAGAGGACCACAGAAATTATCTCAGGTTCTTGTGGCACCGCAACAATAACATTAATGATCAGGTGATAGATTATCGCATGAGAGTCCACGTCTTTGGAAATAGTCCATCTCCTGCCGTGGCAACTTATGGACTGAGAAGAACAGCGCAGGAAGGCGAACAAGAATTCGGATCTGACACCAGGCAATTCATTGAAAGAGATTTGTATGTGGACGATGGCCTAAAATCCTTTTCAACACCTGAAGAAGCCGTAAATCTGATAAAAAGAGCTCAACAGCTCCTGTCGACTGCTAACTTAAGGCTCCATAAGATTGCATCTAATAGCAGTGAAGTAATGAGGTCTTTCAATCCAGAAGATCATGCTAAGGATTTGAAGGATTTGGACTTGGGAGTAGATGCCCTACCCACTCAAAGGAGTCTCGGTCTTCTCTGGAATATAACTTCAGACACATTCACCTTTCAGGTATCTGACTCCAAGAAGCCATTCACCAGACGAGGAGTCCTGTCAACTGTTAATAGCCTTTACGATCCCCTAGGCTTTGTGACTCCAGTTACCGTCCAAGGGAGATCCATACTTCGTCAGCTTACTGAACGAGTGACAGATTGGGACGCCCCTCTGCCAGTAGACCTGCTGCCTAAATGGGAGAAATGGAGAAACTCCATGAAAGTACTGAAAGAACTTAATATCCCACACTGCTATTCACCCACTTCAACTTCAAGAAGTCTGAGGAAAGAGATTCACGTCTTTTGCGATGCATCTACCAAGGCTATAGCGGCTATGGCTTATCTCAAGATCATAGATCCCTCCGGGACATCCTATGTCGGTTTTCTACTAGGAAGAGCCAAGTTAGCTCCAAAACCTGCTCACACTATTCCAAGATTAGAATTGTGTGGCTCAACCCTAGCTGTCGAAGTCGCAGAATTCCTGCAAAATGAAATGGACTCTAAAATTGATCAGGTTAAGTACTACACCGACAGCAAGGTCGTACTTGGCTACATATGCAACAGCGTAAGGAGGTTCTATGTGTACGTGGCTAACAGGGTAGAACGAATAAGAAAAGTCAGTAGACCTGAACAATGGAACTATGTCCCAACTGGTTTGAATCCCGCAGACATTGCAACGAGGTCAGTGCCAGCAGGTGTCCTCACGCAAACCATTTGGTTTTCAGGACCCAAGTTTTTATCGGACCCGTCTTCTACAAACTCAAAAGAAGATATCGATTTCCACCTGGTGGATCCAGATACTGATCCAGAAATCCGCCCTGAAGTGATAACATTGAGTTCCAACATCTGCTCAAGAAGAAACTTGGAAGCAAGACGCTTTGAACGTTTCTCTTCTTGGAAAAGATTGGTGAAGACTATAGCAAGATTGAGTCATATTGCCCAGACTTTCCGCAAGCCAAATCAGACATCGTCTTGTCATGGATGGCACACTTGCAAGGAGTCACCCAATGCGTTAGAGTATGAGAATGCAGAATTATTCATCATACGTCTTGTGCAAGAAGAAGTCTTTGCAGAAGAGATTAAATGCTTGAGAGGCAATAAACCAGTCTCAAAGAGTAGCCCACTATTCAAACTGAATCCAATAATCGACAATGAAGGCATGCTTCGAGTCGGCGGACGACTAAATAAGTCAAACTTGCTAAAAAGAGAACAAAACCCTTTGATAGTACCAAGAAGCCACCATTTGGCAACCTTGATTATTCGGGACTACCACGAGAGAGTCAGACATCAAGGAAGACACTACACAGAAGGTGCTATTAGAGTTGCAGGGTTCTGGATAGTTGGAGTGAAAAGACAAATAGCCACCATCATTCACAACTGTGTCAAATGTCAGAAGTTAAGAGGTAGACAGCAGAGTCAACAGATGGCAGACCTACCCGCAGACAGACTGAGTGAAGATACACCCTTTGCATATGTCGGAATCGATATATTTGGACCATGGACAGTAACGGCAAGAAGAACTCGTGGTGGTCAAGTCAATAGCAAAAGATGGGCCGTAATGTTCACCTGCTTAAGTGTAAGAGCTGTACATATCGAAGTGATCGAGTCAATGGACACTTCGAGTTTTATCAATGCTCTAAGGAGATTCCTCGCTCTAAGAGGTCCCGTGAAGATGTTGAGATCGGATTGTGGAACTAACTTCATTGGTGCTTGTAGAGAGTTACAGATAGACCGACAACAAGTTGGAAGTTATTTGAGTGATCAAGGCTGCGTGTGGAAATTCAACCCACCACACTCTTCTCACATGGGCGGAGCGTGGGAACGCATGATTGGGATGGCAAGGCGCATACTGGATTCAATGTTGCTTGATGTGAGTTCTTCACGCCTTACCCATGAAGTGCTCACCACATTTCTTGCTGAGGTTGCAGCAATAATCAACTCAAGACCATTGACTGCCGTATCTACAGACCCAGAATCTCTGACTATCTTAACTCCAGCTACATTATTGAGCCGGAAGATTGGACAGATTCCAGCGCCAAAGGGTATCTTCGATGAAAAGGACATACAGGGAGTGCAGAATTATTAGGCAAATGAGTATTTTGACCACATCATTCTCTTTATGCATGTTTTCTTACTCCAAGCTGTATAGGCTCGAAAGCCTACTACCAATTAGGCATATTAGGTGATGTGCATCTCTGTAATGAGAAGGGGTGTGGTCTAATGACATCAACACCCTATATCAGGTGTGCATAATTATTAGGCAACTTCCTTTCCTTTGGCAAAATGGGTCAAAAGAAGGACTTGACAGGTTCAGAAAAGTCAAAAATAGTGAGATATCTTGCAGAGGGATGCAGCACTCTTAAAATTGCAAAGCTTCTGAAGCGTGATCATCGAACAATCAAGCGTTTCATTCAAAATCGTCAACAGGGTCGCAAGAAGCGTGTGGAAAAACCAAGGCGCAAAATAACTGCCCATGAACTGAGAAAAGTCAAGCGTGCAGCTGCCAAGATGCCACTTGCCACCAGTTTGGCCATATTTCAGAGCTGCAACATGACTGGAGTGCCCAAAAGCACAAGGTGTGCAATACTCAGAGACATGGCCAAGGTAAGAAAGGCTGAAAGACGACCACCACTGAACAAGACACACAAGCTGAAACGTCAAGACTGGGCCAAGAAATATCTCAAGACTGATTTTTCTAAGGTTTTATGGACTGATGAAATGAGAGTGAGTCTTGATGGGCCCGTGGCTGGATTGGTAAAGGGCAGAGAGCTCCAGTCCGACTCAGACGCCAGCAAGGTGGAGGTGGAGTACTGGTTTGGGCTGGTATCATCAAAGATGAGCTTGTGGGGCCTTTTCGGGTTGAGGATGGAGTCAAGCTCAACTCCCAGTCCTACTGCCAGTTTCTGGAAGACACCTTCTTCGAGCAGTGGTACAGGAAGAAGTCTGCATCCTTCAAGAAAAACATGATTTTCATGCAGGACAATGCTCAATCACACGCGTCCAAGTACTCCACAGCGTGGCTGGCAAGGAAGGGTATAAAAGAAGAAAAACTAATGACATGGCCTCCTTGTTCACCTGATCTGAACCCCATTGAGAACCTGTGGTCCATCATCAAATGTGAGATTTACAAGGAGGGAAAACAGTACACCTCTCTGAACAGTGTCTGGGAGGCTGTGGTTGCTGCTGCGTGCAATGTTGATGGTGAACAGATCAAAACACTGACAGAATCCATGGATGGCAGGCTTTTGAGTGTCCTTGCAAAGAAAGGTGGCTATATTGGTCACTGATTTGTTTTTGTTTTGTTTTTGAATGTCAGAAATGTATATTTGTGAATGTTGAGATGTTATATTGGTTTCACTGGTAAAAATAAATAATTGAAATGGGTATATATTTGTTTTTTGTTAAGTTGCCTAATAATTATGCACAGTAATAGTCACCTGCACACACAGATATCCCCCTAAAATAGCTAAAACTAAAAACAAACTAAAAACTACTTCCAAAAATATTCAGCTTTGATATTAATGAGTTTTTTGGGTTCATTGAGAACATGGTTGTTGTTCAATAATAAAATTAATCCTCAAAAATACAACTTGCCTAATAACTCTGCACTCCCTGTATATAAACGTCAGTGGAGATACGCTCAATACCTTGCAGATTGTTTCTGGGACAGATGGAGGAAGGAATACCTCACACTTCTTCAAGGACGTAAAAAGTGGCAAACTCAGAAGCCTAACTTAAAGGAAGGGGACCTGGTCCTGCTAAAAGAACAGCAAGTTCACCGAATTCAGTGGCTGGTTGGACTTATTACAAAGGCCATCACCAGTGATGATGGAAGAGTCCGAAGTGTGGAAGTCAGGATCGTTAAGGATGGGGCTTCAAAAACCTTCCTGAGACCAGTCACAGAGACAGTCCTAATAATGCCTGCTTCCAAAAATTCTGATTCAGTGTTATGTGAAGGAGCCACTTAAGACCTTTAATAAAGCTAGCTTATAGACTTGAGAAGGCTAGATAGCATGTTACTGTATGCAATGTTAATAATATGTAAAAGAAAACAGAGTATAGTGGTATCTCACGATACCAGGCGGGGAGTGTGCTGTCACGCAGCTTTTACTGTGTAGCAGTTATTACATGTTATTATGTTATTTGGTATGATCCTTACCCCCCTGCTGTTCTGACTAGTTTGGTTGCTCCCACCCACCATTTCCTGCTCTAAACCCCATCTTTGCTTAGTTGCTTGAACAGTCTGCAGAGTGTGGGAGCTGTGTATCTTCATTGGAAATTTATCTATGGAAAAGCCTCTATGTTTATATCCTTGTTACCTTGAAGCATAAAGAAGCATTGGAAAACACCTCTGGAGTCTTTATTCATTGAGTAAGCTGTCTGTTAAAGTCATCATTCAACCTGCTGCATACATCCTTACAGACTGGGTCTACAAGAAGCTTGTCACAGGTACAACCGATGCTTGAAACAGAACACCCACTCATGGCCACGCCCACTGGCATAAAAAAGATAGTCTGCCTGTGAGTCAAGTTTTGATTCCAGGCAGCTGAGCATGGACAGCAGTGTTAAGCCCCCATTCATGGCCACGCCCACTGGCATATAAAAGACAGTCTGCCTGTGAGTCAAGTCTTGATTCCAGGCAGCTGAGCATGGACAGCAGTTCATTCCTTTTATCTCCTCCAACATTGGAAGCCTGGGTCTTCCCTGCACTGTCTGCAGCCTAGATCTGAATACTCAACAACAAGCTCTACAAGCCCACAATTTACCTACTCATATCCATTTAATCCCTTATCAGGTAACAGCACCCTTTTATTAGTACACTCCTATGTTGATTTTTCAACTTTCACTCCCCCCTTCTTTTTGTTTTCTTGTTTATTTATTTATTTATTTTCATATATTTCCAACATTTTTACTATCACCATATGTATCCACATATTCTTTGATGGTCCACATAACATACACATTGTAATGTGTCTCACACATCCCCACCCATGGACACGCACTCTTTACCAGACTAATAAAGTCTCTTAATCACTTTTGTCTGCCAATGGAGCACTCTTATACTATTTTTATATTAAGTACCTTAATATACACATCAATTCCTTACCATTATTCATTGACTAGTTACCCCTTCGGGTCATCAATGAGTAGATCTAATTCAATAAAGAAGAAAAAAGGAAAAAATGTTTTTTTTTTTTTTCCAGATAAGATTACAAACCTGCTGCCAGTCCCTCTTTTTTATATACATGCCTTACCCACAGATAATCCTACACTTTAGCACAATATGCTATGATTTAATATTTCTAATTCTCTTCAATTACACAGGGCTAACCCATTGGGGCACTCTGCAGGCACCGGCTCCCCTGATCCTCGGAGGGCGTCCACTGTGCGGCTCCTTGCAACCCCCCTGGGGTCTGTTTTGGTTTCCCTCTCTCCCCCATGGGGTTGTGGGTGGCGCTCCCTTCGGATTTTCTAACGGCTCTGCACATCTCTGGTCATTACAAAACCCACGTCATTCGTTAACGGTAAACCTTATTCTTGGGTCAATTTATGTGATTTACATTTATACTTTTTTGATCGCAAATTTATGTTATGTATATTTTTGTAGAATCAACCATCCCCCTGAAGAGACCACTTAGAGGTCGAAACACGTCGGGGAACGCACATCACACAGCATAAAGCAATGTTGTATACATTTGTCCAATATTGTGGAATATGTATTGTATCACCAGATCCGTAAAGGGTTTTCTTTTAATTGTTATTGCATTTAAAATGTATGTTATTGACAACCATAAAATAAACCATGTTTTATTATATTACATTTGTTACACTTTTATACCTTTGCTGTCCAAAGCCCCGTGGGGTAAATTCCTTTTTCTACCCTATACTTACATGAGTCCCCTCTCGATCCAGCGATGTCCACGAGAGCCTTGTCTCTCCAGGGACTTGCACTGCTGATTGGCTTTCTGTAGCGGTGGGAGCTATTGGCTCCCGATGCTATAAATCACAGCCAGTGAGCTAATTAGGAGATGGGGCCAAGGCAAGGCTTAGTGTGTGATTGGACACACAGAGCTCTGGTTCAGGAGCACTGGCATGGGACCTGAGAAGAGAAGGATTTGAGCTGCTCTGTACAAAAATCCTTACACAGAGCAGGTAAATAGGAGTAGGACATGTTTGATATTTAAAAAAAATATGTTTTAATGTTTCGGTACCAAAAGAAAACCTACCTGTTTAGGCCTTGAGTACGACACTTGACAAGGAGATGAGCTCAACTCTTCAGACGGGACAGAAGGTGATGCACACGATACACCCACACAGGATGAACTTCCACCATCATTCTTCAGTACTATTAGCTGCGCTCTTGTGGTTTTCAAAGTATCCATTATGCCAGGCAAATCTATGGAAATGCATAAAAACTTTTTAAGTAACATAATGGCCTATTTTCTCACTATATCCATTAATTTAATTTGTTTAGAAATTGATGACTTGTGGAAAAATGTACTTTTACATGATTAGAGGGTTTCCTCCAGTCTGCTGCTGACCCCCCCACTAGATCAAAAATATTCCAGGAGGGTTTCACCCAAGGTAAAAGTAAGGATGTTCCACAAAACAAAAATCCTACTTGTGTATATAGTATGTAGTTACCTCAGTGCACTCACTGATACTATAATGAATGTAGTACAGTAAACTCCCAGTTGCCCAACGATCCCCATTGGTACTGTTGTTTCTGGTTGCTTGAGAGCTAATAGTAACTCTCAAGCACCCATCTCCCATGGCACCCCGACCCCCTCCCAATTAGCAGCTAATGGGGATAGGGCTTGGGGGCAGGGTTTTACCACCCCCAAATTCACATGTGAATGAGCCTTAAAAGTGCTATTGCCAAATGCAACTAAGGGCTCATTCACAAGTGCGGTATGCAATGCTCCAATGCGCCTCTGAGAAATTCTGCAAGGTGGTGAGGAGGCAAAATGTTTACACCAGTAATTGCAGTGAAAGGCACGTGATTGCAGCGCGGTAGTACGGCAATTATAGGTTTTAGTCAGGTGTGAGGAGGCAACATTGGAAGACACTGCGCCCTGTGATCTTTGACTTCTCCCATGTTGTTCAGGTAGATCTCCACCTCTCTAAGGTTGCCTAACTCTGCCTTAAAACACTGTAGAATGAAAGGGCAAATGATTGGTCAAAGAGAAAATAAAGATAAAAAAAAATAAAAATAACAAAGGCAGCAGTACTGGTGGAATAACACACAATAAATAGATAAAAAAAAATGAAAAGACTGCACCAATATAAAAAATTCAATTAAAATAAAAAAAATTCACCAATACCAATTCACATTGAAAGATTGGCATCCAGGGGCTGATATGCCAAAAACGGTGCACAATAATGAACCAAAACAAAAAATCAGAGTGCACAGAAAAATTAGTATATAAGGGCCAGATTCACAAATGAGATTCGACGGCGTTTCTCCTGATACGCCGTCGTATCTCTGTTTCTATCTATGCAACTGATTCATAGAATCAGTTACGCATAGATAGCCAGAAGATCCGACAGGTGTAATTGTTTTACACTCTTGGATCTTAGGATGCAGTACCGCGGCCGCCGCTGGGGGGAGTTCGCGTCGTAAACCAGCGTCCGGTATGCAAATTAGGAGTTACGGCCTATCCACGACGGTTTTTCGCGTTCGCTACGTCGCCGCTAGTATATTTTCCCGTCGCATAGTTACACTTTTTTTTTGGTGCATTAACTTTAGTCAGCACGTGTATTGCTGTCTAAAGTATGGCCGTCGTTCCCGCGTCGAAATTTAAAAATTAACGTCGTTTGCGTAAGCCGTCCGGGAAAATGGAAGTACGCTACGCACGTCGCCGTTCAAAAAAATGACGTCACGGCACGCAAAGTACGGCGGGAGTTAGGAAACGGAGCATGCGCAGTAGGTCCGGCGCGGGAGCGCGCCTAATTTAAATGGCACACGCCCATTTGAATTGGCCCGCCTTGCGCCGGAGGCCGTGGGTTTTCATCGCAAGTGCTTGGTGAATCAGGCACTTGCGATGAAAAATTGCGACGGTGTAACTTATCTAGGATAAGTTACGCCGCCGCGATTCTACGTGAATCTGGCCCTATATTCACAAAATGAATGTCCAATTATATGTGTAAACAATGAGAGGTTAATACGTCAAATCGGTGATCCCAAAATTGTATGCCAACAGCACACAATTGGCAAACCAAACCTCAAAAGTTCTTAATGATATCACCACAAAACTCAAACACTGATGACCAAATGAATAATGAAGGATGATGCAGATATGATGATCAGATACAGTGCCAGTTGAATGCGGTGATATAAAAAAAAACGGAAGGTGCCCACCACCGTAATTAAGTTGTCCGCTTACCAAAGGCAAGTTGTCTCAGTTGTCGGTTTTCTTCTTCCAAGTGCTTATTCCGGTTTTCCATTCACCAGTTGTCAGTCTTGGTCAGGTGCTTTGACAGCGGCCCATCTGTCAGAATCCCCCCCAAAAAAAAAAATTAGCTTTCCCCCCCCCCCCCCCCCCCCCCCCCCACACACACACACCACAGACACACACACACACCACACAGACATCGCTAACCTCTTTCTGCACAATTTATTTGATGGCAGCTGAATGTAAACAGCAGGTAGTGGGGGAACCATAGCCAGACTGCCATTGGCTGTTTCAATTTTAAAATTAGGCTGACTATTGCACCCCCTTCCCACTGCCTGCTGTCAATCAGCAGAGGAAGACCTGAAGACGAATGTTCTCCTTCAAATCCTCTCCTTTGCTGATTGACAACAGGCAGTGGGCGGGTGTAATAGCCCACTAGCTATTGGCTACTGCAATTTAAAATAGTCAATAGCAACCTGGCTATTGATTCCCCTGCTATCTGCTCTTGTTTCCTGTATTCTGACAGTGACCAGTGGCTGTTAGAATACAAAAAAAGGCCTAGGTGTCAACTGATATCAGGCTACTTCTGGGGCAGCTGGATGTAAACAGAATATCAGTACCTCATATTGTTATCGGCCTGAAAGGTGGCCCATAATTGATATCTGTATGGAAAAATCCATATCTGTTGGCACCTAGTAGCAGGGCAGATAATATGCAAAAGGGGAGGGAGACATAAAACATTGGTAGCACTGTGCCCTGACATTATAATGGGGTATATTTACTAAAGGCAAATCCACTTTGCACTACAAGTGCACTTGGAAGTGCAGTCGCTGTAGATCTGAAGGGGACATGAAAAAAAATAAAAACATCTTTGCTTGTACATGATTGGATGATAAAATCAGCAGAGCTTCCCCTCATTTCAGATCGTCCCCTCCGATCTACAGCGACTGCATTTTCAAGTGCACTTGTAGTGCAAAATTGATTTGCCTTCAGTAAATCAACCCCTATGCTGCATGATGAGTGGATATAGAATGGAAGCCGTATAATATTATATACAGCAATGTGCACTGAAATTATGCTACACAGTTACTAGCTATAACATGGAAGCCATACATATTATATGCAGCAATGTGCACTGAAAGTATGCTACACAGTTACTGGCTATAACATGGAAGCCATACATATTATATGAATCAGGGTGCACTGAAAGTATGCTACACAGTCACTGGATATAACATGGAAGCCATACATATTATATGCAGCAATGTGCACTGAAAGTATGCTACACAGTCACTGGATATAACATGGAAGCCATACATATTATATGAAGCAGAGTGACATGCTGTGGAGGAGGAGCTCTATAATATTACATTACTGTGAACATGCTGCATGGTAACTGGGAAGGTGAATGCACACCGAATGAGAACTATTCAGCAGGAAATAGACAAATACAACTTAACTCATGCACCAAACTGTCACAATTCTAATATTATTTGATAGAAGGCATACCTTTAATCCAGGAGAATCCATCCAGGAGAATACAGAGAGTCTCCACCATGCCATGCTTTCCTTTTCAGACTAGGCCTTACAGGAAGTGAGAGGTGAAAGTTCAGCACCCCTCTGGTTCCCACCCAGCTCACTTCCTGTCTTCCTGTATTATGATAGAAGTCTGTCTGTTTGAAGAGTTTTTCCCAGGGCAGGATTTACATATTAGAAGATTGAGGGCACAGAAATCACAGACCCACATCCCAATAAAAGGAATGAAAAAAAAGAAATGAGAAAAATATTTATACATGTAAGTAAGTGATGGGAGAGGCATTATATATATATATATATATATATATATATATATATATATATATATATATATATATATATATATATATATATATATACTGTATCTTCATTCTGCTATATGTGTGTGTATATATATATATATATATATATATATATATATCAGATATACTCTATGTGTGTGTGTGTATGTATGTATGTATATATATATATTATATACACACACATATACACATATATACTGTACACACACAAGAATGCAGCTCTCATCACTTACATATTTATCTTCCAGCCCAGCCTAGTATTGGCACATGACAACAGTGCAGCTTGGGCAGGGATATGACATTTAAAGCGAAGTTCCACCCAAAAGTGGAAGCTCAACTTATTTGCCTCCCCCACCCTACTTTGCCACATTTGTCACCTTTTGGGGGAGGGGAGCAGGTTCCTGTTTTTGACAGGTACCTGTCCCCACTTCCGAGAGATCTCGCTGCGGCAGATGCGTTTCCGATGCTTTTCTGCATGCATGTTTTTGATGCATTCCAGGGCATGTTTGGTGTGTTTTTAAAGCATTCCAGTGCATTTACCCCTCTTTTTTCCTAACCTTAGATAAGGACATGTGTGTTCCAGTGCGTTCAGGTGCATTCTAGTGCGTTTTTGATGTGCTTTACAGTGTTCCATTACAGTCCAGTGCAGGAAAAATGCAGCATGCTCTACTTTTTTTCTGGAACTGCAAGCACTGGTGTGAATTATGCCATTGAAAACCATATAACCTACTTTCCATGCAGACAAAAAAAAAAAAACGCACTGGACTGCATGTGGTGTGAATTGGCCCCTATAGGGAATGGCAGCAGCAGCACCCTGAGAGCCAATGGAAACATTGGCTGGGGTACCAACATCGCTGGATTCCAGGACAGGTAAGTGTCCTAATATTAAGTCAGCAGCTGCAGTATGTGTACAGTATGGGGTTATTTACTAAAGGCAAATCCACTTTGCACTACAAGTGCACTTGTAAGTGCAGGTGCTGTAAATCTGAGGGGTATATCTGAAATGAGGGGTAGATCTGAAATGCGGGGTAGATCTGAAATAAGGGGAAGCTCTGCTGATTTTATCATCCAATCATGTGCAAGCTAAAATGCTGTTTTTTTATTTTCCTTCTCCCCTCGGATCTACAGTGACTGCACTTCCAAGTGCACTTTCCTTGCAATTTCAAGTGCACTTTGCATTTGTAGTTTGCACTTGTAGTGCAAAGTGGATTTGCCTTTAGTAAATAACCCCCATTGTGTAGCTGCTGAGTTTTAATTTTGTGCTGGGGAGAACTTTAATATCCCAATTCCTTTTATTTGGCTGCTGGAATTACCCTTCGGCAGGTACTAAGTCCAAACAATGGACTGGACTTAGTATAAAAAGAATATACAGTATATATACTATATTGCCAAAAGTATTAGGACACCTGCCTTTACACGCACATGAACTTTAATGGCATCCCAGTCTATAACAGATTCAATTCCTCTGGGAAGGCTGTCCTATGGGAATGTTTGACCATTCTTCCAGAAGCACATGCACAAAGCACCTTGCTTTGTGCACTGGTCCAAATCATTTGGTGGAGGGGGGATTATGGTGTGGGGTTGTTTTTCAGGGGTTGGGCTTGGCTCCTTAGTTCCAGTGAAGGGAACATTTAAGGCGTCAGCATACCAAGACATTTTGGACAATTTCATGCCCCCAACTTTGTGCGAACAGTTTGGGGACAGCCTCTTCCTGTTCCAACATGACTGCACACCAGTGCACAAAGCAAGGTCCATAAAGACACTGATAAGCGAGTTTGGTAATAATAGTGTAACTTCTGATTCATGGATTAAACAGAACATTGATGATTTATATCCGGAGTTTATCTCGGTACCCTGTAAGCAGACAAGACCCTTGTACTGTGGAGGTGGATGTCTGTGAAGGTTCTCATTCATTCAGGTCAATCAATATATCAAACTAACTGGACTTGCTGTATTTTAAGACGTTTTGCTGGTCCGCCGACAAGCGTTCTCAATTCAGAATGACATTCTTTGGGAATGGAAAGTGGATGCGAGAGGTTTATCTGCTTTGTATTAAATGGATTATGTGCTTAAAATCTTATAATTATTTTTTTTTATATTTTATTTGAATCTTTTTTTTTTTAAAGAAGTAAAACAAACCATTTTAAAATGGGAGTGGCTCTCTTATAAATGTATTCAGAATGTTATCTATGTCATAGTTACAAAAATGTCAGAAAAAATATATGTTGAAATGTCTTTATTAGACATTAAGGGGCAGATCCACAAAGATTTGAGGAAGGGGAGGAGAAAGGGGAGGTGTACACCTCCCCTTTCTCAAATCCCCCCCCCCCTTTCTTAGTCTATTTAATTAAACTTTATACCTAGGTCCTATTGACTGTGACAAAGCTCTTGTAAGGGCGAAACGCGTCGTCTAGGACCCCTCTTAATATCCCCCTTTTATGATGGAAGATCCTATTCATGCATAAGAACTTTTATATCCGATTATTTTAATCGCCATGCAACGCTGCTGATTTTTCAACAAGCGCATACTGCATTTTGCCCACTGGAGGGCGCCTAAACTTCTCCCTGCAGTACAGCTGGTTTACTGAGACAGCGTCTCAGACGTGGGACGCTTGCACGTTCACCCAGGGAGAGCGTCCTTTCTGATAGGCTGATCCACGCTGTGTCTCCAGCAGTCACATTTATCGGGTCTGTGAAGCTTCCAGACCCACACAGGAGAGAGCCTAGGACCCCGGATATTGTTACATCAGCCAGGAGAAGGACATTCGATCGATGTTTACATCTGGCTGGGTAATGTACTGTGCTCACCATTTGCACTAATGATGTCTTGCTAGACAGCCCACAAACTAAAACCGCAAGCTTTAACTATTTGAAGTCTGAAGAGGGTGCTGGTCTGATGCAGACATTTGGAAAGTTTTTTATACTTTTTTTATTATATTGTGCACATTGTGGAAACTTTCCCTTTTTTTATCCATATAAAGGACTGGATCTTCCGAAAATTAAAGTGTTAATGTATGTTTTTTTCTTCACAAACATTAAGTGGATTTATAATTGGTGAACTTTCAGGAGCGCAGAGTTTTCCTTTTTGGTGTATTACCAATGCTAATGATTAATCACAAGATGTTTGTGTGAAACGCGTCTATGTGACCTTGTGTTGGTGTCTTTGGTGTTATCACTTTGAACAATAAAAGGCAATCGGAATTCCTGGATGTGCAGCAATTTCTTTTCTTACATGGTATCACTGTGGCTTCATGATTTCTTTCCCACCTTTTGTGTGTACCATGACAGTGGAAGTGTTATGAATTGTACTCATTAGGCACACATCTTTTTTGTCATGCCATCACAGTGCCATCATGTTGCCTTTCTGCCAGGCAACCATTTCTCCCGTTTTGAGCTTCTTATTGCACAATAGCCCTGATTTAGCAATGAAAAGAAAAAAAGGCCCCTCTAAGTGCAGAAGTAGAGGCACCTTTTTACTTTTCATTTTACTCCCAGAGTTTGCTTCTCTCAAGTGCTGTCGCAAGTGCATTAAGAACCTCTTCTATTTCTACATAGACTGATAGCTTGGTTTGTTACTCAGAGCGCCCTTATACAAAGTTTTATCTGATTTAGCAAAGGCTCAATCAGTGAAAGAATGGAAGATGTTGCCATTCAATAATTGATGTAATAATTGATATACTTCCCAATTTTTTGGAGTTTTGATGCTGGATGAGTAGTTTCATCAAATTCTTCGATGTTTTCAAAGTGCAAATATTTCATTAGGAGGGAAAATTTGTACTCAGACATGACCGTGCCAGAGAATGGAGTGGTAAGTAATTTATTGGTTGTCCAATACCACTTCTGCAGGCATTTCCCCACCACTCCCTGAAGAATTATTAGGTCCAGAAATTTCCAAATGTCCTCTTTGGTCCCTGGTTCCCACTTTCTATTTCTTAAAAAACTTCCGATGCATAGAAGCTTGTTGCTCTTGGCACCATGTCTCCGTAACAATTTTTTCAATAACCTCATCGGTCAAAAATAGTTGAAGGTATGCCAAGGGGTTGTCATCTTCAACATCCACTTTCATACCAGGTGCTCCAGTAAATGGGAATGTTGTGGGTGCTGCGTGATCCGTACTGCAGTCAATAGAGCACCAAGTCTGCACATCACTGAGCTCAGTCGCAGGATCGTTGCTGAAATCACTTTGTCTGGTGACGAATTTCCCCACTAATCACTATTACTCAATTCTGCAAGTGATTCTGTATCGCTATCGCTGTTTTCCAGCAGGTCATAAACAGCTTTTGATGCAGAGGTACGCTTTTTGGATGCCATGGTCGTTCTCCAGTTTCCATGCAGAAAGAACAGTAAAACTGCAGGCAAGGACACTGGACAAATCACTGGGGACAAACTGAGATCAAATGATTTGATACAGTAATGTAATCCAATAAGATTACAATGTATTGTGTATATGTTGTGATTTATACATTTTTAATCTGCCACCGGTTTCACCCTCCTGCGTTGTGGCTCTTGCAGGCAAGAAAAGGCAGAACACACAGAGCATTGGGCGGAAGATCCGGCCGTCGGACACAGTGAGAGTACATTGCGGGATCGTGGGGACAAGGTAAGTCTCTTTTTCCAGGATCCTGCAATGCAGTCCCAAATGTGGCTTGGGGTTACAGCTAATGGTACTGAAATTTCACCCCGAGCCCCACTTGGGAATATCACCAAGGAGGTTAAGGCCTTAAAGTGATTGCATAGTAGTTTTTTCCCCTTAAAAACAAACATGTTGAACTTACCTGCTCTGGTTTTGCACAGAGCAGCACCAATCCTCCTCTTCTGCGGTCCTCTGCCTGAGCTCCTGGCTCCACCTGCCTTCTCAGATACCCCCTGGCAAACCTCAGCAGGGGAGGGTGAATTACTTGTGTGGGATCGATCCCAAGTCACCCTGGGGCTGATTTACTAAAACTGGAGAGTGCAAACTCTAGTGCAGCTCTGCATAGTAACTAATCAGCTTCCAGGTTTTATTGCCAAAGCGTAATTGAACAAGCTGAAGTTAGAAGCTGATTGTCTACCATGCACAGCCGCACCAGATTTTGCACTCTCCAATTTTAGTAAATCAACCCCACTGTTGGTGACTATTTTTACACAGAGTACAGCTCGGCCCCGTCCCCCGCGCCTTCGTCACTGGATTTGATTGACAGCAGCAGGAGCCAATGGATGCCATATGTAGGGGGTGGAGCTCCCCCAAACGTTTTTTTATCGTAATGCAGAGAATGCATTAGGGTAAAAAAAAAAACTTTAGCTTTTACGACCATCCTTTACAAGTTGGATGGATTCTAATTCATTGCTTAGGGTCTTGCACTAGCTTCTTCTACTGAATTGAATAAGCCTTCATAAATTTTAATTTTATACTGTATGTTTTAAAATAAATTAGTATTTGAATTTTTTTCCTGGAAGGAGAAATGCTGCACATCATGTTTCTATGACAAAGCCAACACTCTGGAGTGCCATGAAAACTTCTGCTATATTGAATTATGTCAGTATGAATTTGAAAAAAGATAATTGCCTATAAATACATAATCATCATCAACATCCCCACCAATTATGAAAGGGTTATTTACCTTTTAACATCATTGTGCTTCATTGATCGCAGCTAAGTAGGCCTGTTCTTTCCTGGTTCAGCTCAGGTCACATCTTCTACAGCATCCTTTTCAAAACCTGAAATTTTTTGTGATTATGTAATTTACAAGGAGAATAGTTATAGAGAAAAGAGGAGAGAAGCAAGTTGTGTGGTCACACAACTAATGCCGCTTACACGCGATCGGTTTGTCTGATGAAAAACGGTCTGATGGACCGTTTTTATCAGACTAACCGATTGTGTGTGGGCCCCATCGGTTTTTTAACCATCGGTTAAAAAAATAGGAACTTGTTTTGAAATTATCTGATGGTTAACTAACTGATAGAAAAAAAAAAAACGATCGTATGTAGGCACGTCCATCGGTTAAAAATCCACGCATGCTCAGACTAAATTAGGGGACGGGAGCGCTCATTCTGGTAAAACTAGCGTTCGTTATGGAGATAGCACATTCATCACGCTGTAACAGACAGAAAAGCGCGAATCGTCTTTTACTAACACAAAATCAGCTAAAGCAGCCCCAAGGGTGGTGCCATTGGATTTGAACTTCCCCTTTATAGTGCCGTCGTACGTGGTTTACGTGAACGCGTTCTGACACGATCGTTTTTTTAACCAATGGTGTGTAGGCATGACTGATCATCAGTCAGCTTCATCGGATAACAGAACGTTTTCATCGGATGGACCGATCGTGTGTACAGGGCATTACAGTTTGCAGAGGATTCAGATAGAATCCCAACTGACAGTGAGTAAGGCAAAGGAGGGAGATTTCCTCAGATGGACAAAAAAGTAAAAAAAAAAAGTTACTAGCAACTGATGTATTTATATTTTCACCAGAAATTAGCTTACACAAAAACATATAACTACTAATAATATATGGGTAACTGTTGCATCATAACCTTTATTTCTTAAAATGCTCTTAACCTCCCTGGCGGTATGATTATTTCAGATTTTAGGTGCTGAAAGCGGTACCATTATTTTGCATGGAAATTTGGCGTTTTATATTGCAGGCCTGTAATTCTTAGGAATAACTCACTTAAATCTGTCCAAACAAGAGTCTAGTAGACATCTCGGGTATGATAAAGTTTGAAAAACAAAATCATAAATTATAATATAATAAATAACTATAAATAATTATAACAAATAATAATATAATTATAATAAAAATTATTCAATAATGTTATCAAATCAAAAACATTGAAATTTGCTCAGTTGCAGAATTGTCGCTGTCATTACTTTAATTTTTTTATGACGAATTTCCCCCACAAATCGCTCAAATCTGCAAGTGATTATAATTTATTATCGCTCTTTTCTAGCTGGTCTAAAACCACTTTTGACATAAAGGGACAGTTTTTGGTTGCTATGGACAATCTGTAGTTTTCAGGCAGAAAGAACAGTTTTTATTATACAAAAGTACATGCAGGACACTGGGCAGACCACTAGGGACAAAGGGGCTGTGTATTTTTTACATACAGCACTGTAATATGTAAGATTACAGTATACTGTATGTATTGTGTTTATTAACTTTTTCGAATTTGGCGCCGTTCTCCGCCCCCGTGCGTCGTAACGTCACAGGGAACGGAGCCCGGGGGCACACAGGCACTGTGTGAATGGAGCGAGGACACCGCTCAATCACACAGCGGAGAGGCATTGCAGAATCCAGGGACAAGGTAAGTAAACCATGCCTGTGGATTACAAGGGTCTTCTGGCTGGATCAATGACGTCATGGACCTTTTCGTCTACTTTGCCAGAACATGGCAGACTAACAGCGCTCACATTCTCACTAGTGTAGTCCTCTGAACCAATCCTAGGCTGCATGCTAATACCATCCCTGGAAAATGCTAAATCTGTAGCAGTTCATTGTAGTCAATCAGCTTCTAAATTGTTCAATTAAACTTTGACAAAATAAAAAACTGGAAGCTGATGGGTTTCTATGCAAAGCTGCACCAGATTTTGAACTCTCCAGTTTTAGTAAATCAACCTCATTGCATCCTGAATAAGAGACTAAACAATATAATGGAAGAAGATTACACGTGGTAGAGTCCATGTTCAGAATTTAGGGATTTAGGCAGTCCATACATGGGACTAATTTCGAAAATCTTATTTAAGAATTTTCCTTCGAATTTTGCACCATTGTCACCATCTGCAGCAACAGCCGATTTTCGTGTGGCCATTGAATTTAAGTAATCAGGATTTTTTTTGAAAAACAAACAATTTTCTAATCAATGATGGGAGAATCATGTGAAAAATGTAATCGGAAAAGAAATGCGCTTGTACAAGAAAAGAGAATTCCCTGAAAGAAAAGAAGATTCCCAGCCATGAAAATTAATTTCTGTAGAATGGAGGTAAAAGTGAAATTTTCGTTGGTCAAATTTTGAAATCAATGGTGGCACCATCAGATCACCATGTATGGCCAGCCTTAAACTGAATCTTTCCCCCCATTTGGAAGAATAATTCAATGTACTTGCAAACTAATAAATGTCTAGAAACATTTGCATGTGTGAATTTTTTATGTACTAAAGTCCACTTTTAAGAGGTAGTCAATAGCTGTCCAAATTTTAACAAAGTAGTAAATAATTAAATTACTTGTTAAAGTTATAAATGCAAATCTTTTTGCAGGTTAAAAAATGTGCATTTATTGTATTTTTTTTTTACTTGGAGCTTGTAAAACATTGCACCCATGATCAGTAGATTGCAGGTGCCATGCAGGACTTCTGCAGACCTTGCAGCGTATCTGTCTGGCTGTACTTACTAAGGGCAGGAAGATACATACACCATAGTAGTTCATTGAGAACTTTAACTGCTTGCCGACCAGCCGCCGCAGTTATACGGCGGCAGGTCGGCTCCCCTGCGCGAGAGCCCGTAGCTATACGTCGGCTCTCGCGCAGGCCACTAGCAGCCTAAACTGAGGAAAAAAAACAATTTTTTATATATTTTTGGGGGATATTTATTATAGCAAAAAGTAAAAAATATTAATTTTTTTCAAAATTGTCGCTCTATTTTTGTTTATAGCGCAAAAACTAAAAACCACAGAGGTGATCAAATACCACCAAAAGAAAACACTATTTGTGGGGAAAAAAGGACGCCAATTTTGTTTGGGAGCCACGTCGCACGACCGAGCAATTGTCAGTTAAAGCGACGCAGTGCCGAATCGCAAAAAGTGCTCTGGTCTTTAAACAGCAATATGGTCCGGGGGTTAAGTGGTTAAAGTCATTGCAAAGTTTTTTTGTTTTGTTTTTGTTTTTTTAAATAACAAACATGTTATATTTACCTCCTCTGCAGTTGGTTTTGCACAGAGCAGCCTGGATCCTCCTCTGATCAGGTGCCTCTTTGCTGTTCCTGGCCCCTCCCTCCTGTCGCGTGACTGCACAGCAAGCAACTTGATATGGGGGCACCGAGCCAAGCTGCAGCTCTGTGTGTCCATTCAGACACAGAGCTGCTATTTGGCCCCACCCCCTCTCTCCCATGATTGGCTAAATGGCTTATATTGACAGCTGCGTGAGCCAATGTTGCTACTGCTGCTTTCAGTCAATCAGGAGGGAGAGTCCCAGGGGGCCGAGGGATTTGTGGACATTGCTAAAAAGAGAGGGGGCTCAGGTAAGTATTAGGGGGTTCTGGGGGGGGGGGCTGCTACACACAGAAGGCTTTTTATCTTAAGGCATAGAATACAACTCCTTTAAGCCGAGAGCCTCAAAGGCTGTCGGTGCTTGTAGTTTCCCATTCTCAAAACTCTATAAATGAGTGACGTGACCGGGTGGGTGGAGCCCCACATGGCCCCTTTTTTTTCATTAGTGGCAGCGCATTGGGGGAGAAGATCCCTTGCTTGCTGTCACTAGAGGCAGCAGAGCGGGCAACGGCTGCAGGAGTGGGAACATGTTACATGTTGGGAGCAAAAAATGGGTGGAACATGTAACATGTTCCCAAAGATGTAAAAGTTTCCAAAGCATTCATGCCTGCTTGAAAGATTATGTTCTATCCTTTTAAGCAGACATGGATGCTTTGGAAACTTTTACATGTCATCAATAACTGAGGGTATGCTAGGGCAACAGATGACACTGAAATATTATACACAGACACTTTGTCAAAGCAAACAGCAGGCAGAGTCAGCAGGCTAATGATCAGGTTTGGGAATGAGCTTAGTGTTTAATATGAAGATATGGGAGGCAGTATCTGGGGGCTCTTTTCATTAAAGGGGACTTCAGGATTCCAATAAGCTCCCTTTGCACAGACCCACAAAACCACCTGCCAGGGTTGTGGGGATGAGGGCATTGTCCTTATCAACATGGGCACCCCCCATGTTGAGGGCACGTAGTCTGGTATTATACAGAGGAAGAGGGCTGCATGCTTGACATTCTTCCCCTTTCCTAACCAGCCACGCTGTATGCTCAGTTTAAGGGTGTGCCACAGAATTTGTGCCCTCTAAGCCGCCAGCATCTAATCCCATGGTACTGATATCTATGAAACTAAAATATCTGTGATTAAAACTGATCTCAGGGTGAGTCATGGATTACATTTCCAACATAGCATGCTATTCATCACAGCTCCTGAATTCCTGCTTTCTTGTACATGGCATATAGGATGTGTTTAAAGATTTCATCATGGTGTAGCAAGAACATTTAAAAAGGAAAATAAAATATGTATTAAAATCAACTTCAGTGTTTTTAGTTATATTTAGTTTTTAAAGCTGAACTAGGAATTATCATTTTTTAAACCTACATTGATCGAACTTGGTTATATCTAATTCTTCATATCTCAAATCCAGCCTGTGCTACTTACAGACAGTGTTGGTCTCTTCCAGGTGCTGCTCGAGCAACTTGCCCTCTGTATGTGAAAGAAAAAGACATTCTCTAAAGGGCAGTGCCCTGTGTTCAGTATACAGATGGACAGTTGCTTGAGCAGCACCCAGAGGAGACCAGCACTGAATAGTGATGAGCCAAGGTTTGGTCTGAACCCATTTCAGTCCAAACCCACAGGAAGCTATGACATGATGACAGGCTGTCAGCCCAATCAGCCTTGGTTAGGGAATTTCCCAGCCTGCAGCCAAATGTTGACCTAACATGGCCACATCAGCCCAAACCTTAACTCATCACTATTGCTGGCTGTATATAGCATAGGCTACTACAATGGATTTCTATATACCCAGCGGCCTTCTCAATGAAGAATTATATGTAACAAAGCTGGACCAATATATGTTTTAATAAGATAATTCCTGGAGTTCATTTTTATTAGACATTACATTTTTCCAGCTTTCTAATTTATGCACAATATTAGGCAGACAGCAAGGAGAGTGTCATAAAAATAAATGTATATGTTGATTACATACATACTCATTCATAGCGTGAACAATATTTGCATAATGTGTTTATTTCTATGTGGTACATATTAGCACCTTTCCACTTGAAATAAAGGTACAGCTCAGAACCTCATGTGCAGTTTATGCTCCATTAGCTTCATGCTGCAGGGCACTTTTTAGTCTAACATAGTTTGACACAAAACACACCTGGTTCAAATGCAACTTCTTTAAAAAAAATATTCTTAAATAAACCCTGCAGTTTTTTTACCAAATGGTAATACATTTTTTCTCTCTGAAATAAACACATTCATACACAATTTATATTTGGAATAAAAAAAATTGGTCACAGCTATAATACTGGGGTGAAAAAACTGCACTAAACCCAAAATAAATGAATAGAAACAAGCAGCTAACACTCAAACTAACAAAGTCAAATGTGAATGGTGACAAAATAGTGTAGCGCTAATAGTGTTAGTGTGTAAGAATAATAGTGGGTGTACTCAAAACACACAAAAAAAAACTCAATGAATGAACATCAAGAGAAAAGGAAGAACATATATACATAACACAATATAAACAATATGTGATGAAGTCCAATTGTAAATATAAGCTTCACAAATGTGATATGGAATATGGAGTATGGAATAGAGTACATATGAAAGAGGCAAATGGAGCTTCATCCTATTAGGGTGACACTAAATAGTAAGACAGAGGAATGAGTTGCCTGTAGTCACTCTTAAAACTCTTCAGAGATAAGTGAATGAGGTATTCTTACCAGCTGGGATGGACACACATGTCTTACGACAGTGGGTCAAAAGAGCTTGAGATCCTAGATGGTCTGGATCCAATGCTTTATGTAAGAGAAGGTCCAGATGGATCAAGGTGTAGGGTTCTGGTTCTCAACTGACGCATACCACAGGTACAGTGAAATCCCTTTAGGGTCAGGTGAAGATAGATACACACCGGGGTAGCTCCTCACAAACTTCAACGGAAAAAATATATGGAAAAATGCTCCAAATGGTGCAGGTCAACCAAGAGGTTTTATTGAAATATGTCATACATCAAATGACAAATATAAAAAGTGATCACGAGTATAAAAAACGTATAAAAAGCAATGTGGGGTGCAGTAAATGCTGGCTCAATTTATTATTTTTGTAAGTAAGCTCCTCATTCCCAAATCTTGGGTAACTAGCTCTTTAAATGTAGAAATGTGACCAGTGTTACATTTTGCGGGTTAAAGAGAGATGCATTCCTAAGTGTAGTATGTCTGCATTCAGACACATAGGGCCAGATCCACGAAGCGCGGCGCTTCTCTCCTTCCGGCGTAGTGTATCTCAGATACACTACGCTGCCGTAACTTCCCTTTTTTTTTGTATCCTCAAAGATCTCCAGCCGTAAGTTACGGCGGCGTAGTGTAACTTAGGCGGCTTAAGGGCGTGCAATTGAAATGTATGTGATGGGGGCGTGTTTTATGTTAATACGTCGTGACCCGACGTAAATGACGTTTTTTTTTAATGGCACATGCGCCGTCCGTGGGGGGTATCCCAGTGCGCATGCTCGAAATTAAACCGGAACAAGCCAATGCTTACGACGGTGACGTCATTCTACGCAAAGCCCTATTCGCGAACGACTTACGCAAACGACGTAACATTTTAAAAATTTGATGCGGGAACGACGCCCATACTTAACATAGGATACGCCTCATATAGCAGGGGTAACTTTTTCCCGGAAAAAGCCGAACGCAAACAACGTAAAAAAATGCGCAGGCCGGACGTACGTTCGTGGATCGCCATTTCTAGCTAATTTGCATACTCAACGCGGAATTTGACGGAAACGCCACCTAGCGGCCAGCGTAAATATGCACCTACGATCCGACGGCGTACTAAGACGTACGCCTGTCGGATCGAGCCCAGATTCCGTCGTATCTTGTTTTGTGGATACAAAACAGAGATGCGATGGGGGAACTTTGAAATTACGCGGCGTATCCATAGATACGCCGGCGTAATTCGTTTGAGGATCTGGCCCCTAATTAGTGATCCTTGTTACAGAATGTTGTAAAAAATGTCTCCTCAGACATAATTATATAAAGGTTTAAAATTTATTCATTTTGCCTTAGGAGCATACTTAAAACCTTTATTAAGAACCAGTAATTCCCCTTTATTGAATTCCTTTGAACTCAGGTTAAAGATACCATTTAATTGTCTTAAATTTTCCTTTCCCTTGCCTCTGTTGACTCTTTTTTCTCCTCTCTTTCCTCTTTGTCTGTTAGGCCTCGTACACACGGCCGAGGAACTCGATGTGCCAAACACGTCGAGTTCCTCGGCGAGTTCAGCCCTGAAGCCGCCGAGGAGCTCGGCGGGCCGAGTTCTCCCATAGAACAACGAGAAAATAGAGAACATGTTCTCTATTTTCTCGACGAGTTCCTCGGCGGCTCCATCGGGCCGAAAGTGTACACACGACAGAGTTTCTCGGCAGAATCCGGCTCTGACCGAGTTTCTCGCTGAATTCTGCCGAGAAACTCTGTCGTGTGTACGAGGCCTGACACTTATGTTTAGCTCCTCTCCATCCTAAAAAAATGATCCCCTCCTCTTTGTTCTTGTGATTGGCAGGTTCTTGAGGTAGAAGGTTGGGGTTGGGAATATTCCCTGTTTTTCCTATTGTCTGGTCTATAATACCCTCTTTGATCTTCCCACCCTACTCTTCTAAAGGAATCTCTCCTCTGTGGTGGTGGTTGTCCTCTGTATGGGGAGGAGGATGAGGTTGTTAATAAATTCTCCCTCCATTGTGGCTACCTCGTGGATGCCAATCCATATATCTCTCACCTATAGCATATTCTTTGTAGTCCCTGAGAGAATCATATCTGAGGCCCCGTACACACGGCCGAGGAACTCGACGTGCCAAGCACGTCGAGTTCCTCGTCGAGTTCTGGGATGAAGCCGCCGAGGAGCTCGGCGGGCCGCCTTCTCCCATAGAACAACGAGAAAATAGAGAACAGAGAAAAATAGAGAACTATCTCGTCGAGCTCCTCGGCGGCTCCATCGAGCCAAAACTGTACAGACGACAGAGTTTCTCGGCAGAATCCGGGTTTTGACCGAGTTTCTCTGTGAATTCTGCCGAGAAACTCTGTCGTGTGTACGGGGCCTGAGATGTCAAAATAGTCTCTCCTACCCCCCCCCCCCCCACAATTATCATATGGTTGAGGCTATCCTCTGTTATGAGGGTTATTTTTCCAGGCAATTTTCTTATTTCTTTTATTTTTTATTTTATTTCCCCTATGTACTGGTGTCCAAGTGTAGTTGGAACTTGTGTAATTATTGTGATTAGAACTAGTTTGGTCATTACTTCCCATCTCTACTGTATCTGTTTGAGGTGCTAGTGGTGTTTGTTGATCCTGCCATTTAAAAAAATAATCCTTAAGATCTCTAATGTATTTATTTTTTATTCTCTGTTCCTCCTCTGTAATATCTAAAGATCCTTTTAAGTTTACCTGATTATTTTTTTTTAATCCTCACGCTATGAGGTGCACGTTTATTTCTGGTAAGATTAATGTCATTGTCCAGAGCTATTCATTTTTTTCTTTAAAATTTCTTTAAAATTTCAATAAATCTATGCCTGCCTCATTGAAGAATTTAGGCTGCATTCACACCTGAGCATTTTTTCGCCTGAAGCGCGACGCCCCAAAACGCTAGAGGGGAAAAAATACATTATTCTCTATGGAGATGGTTCACATCTCCACTACAAAACGCCTGACGCCGAACGCCTGAAGCCCAAACAAGTTCTGGACCCTTTTTTGTCGCTCGAATTTGGGCGTTTAACATTGGTGACCCTAGACCTGTAAAAAATTGCGGCAAAAACGCAGCGCTCTGTCGCGGCAAATCGCGGTAAAAAACGCTGCGAAGCGCTACGCTCAGGTGTGTTGTCACCTTGTTCCAGGGGAGCATTCCACCTCAGGGAACTTGGTACCATGTTCTCCGTTACAAAATCTTCCAACAAGCAGATATCCCACAATGTCCTGACCTCAGAGGTTATGATGTTTTTTAAGTGCATAAATAACACATGTATCTCTCCCAGGTTATTATCCTCCACAAATACATCATCAGTGATTACTGTTGTGGGCCAGATCCACAGACGAAGTACGCCGGCGTATCTACTAATACGCCGGTGTACTTTCAAATTTCCCGCGTCGTATCGTTGTTTTGAATCCTCAAAACAAGATACGACGGCTTCTGGGTTCGATCCGACAGGTGTACGTCTTCGTACGCCTTCGGAACTAAGATGCAATACTTCTGCGTCTGCTGGGTGGCGTTTTCCGCATCGGGTATGCAAATTAGCGATTTACGACGATCCACGAACGTACGCGCGGCCGTCGCATTTTCTAAGGTCGTCTGTAGTCGGATTTTTCCGGCGTATAGTTAAAGCTGGTATTTTTCGGCGTATACATAGACTTGCCATGTTAAGTATGGCCGTCGTTCCCGCTTCGAAATTAGATTTTTTTTTTCGTAAGTCGTCCGTGAATAGGGATGGACGTAACTCACGTCTAAGTTCAAAAAATGACGTCACTGCGACGTCATTTAGCACAATGCACAGCGGGAAATTTAGGAACGACGCATGCACATTTCATTCGGCGTGGGGACGCGCTTTATTTAAATGAAACCCGCCCCCAACCCGCCCAATTTGAAATACACCGCCAGAAATACACTACGCCGCCGTAACTTATGGCGCAAACTCGCTGAGGATTCGAAAATGCGCCAGGTAAGGTACAGCGACGTAGTGTATCTCTGATACGCTGCGCCAATGTATTTCTTTCTGGATCTGGCCCTGTGTGTTTAGCAGGGGCTTCAAAAACATCTATCCTCAATAGAAATGTAGCTTCTCAACTAGTGATGTACTGTGATAACAAAACAGAAAAAATGAAGTGAGCGCTAAATAAACAAAACTTCTGTTTAGCGCTCACTTTATTTATTATTTCAGTTTTATTTCTGTTGTCTGCCTGTGTGCTTTCTTTTTCCCCTGTTCTCTCTTCTGGCCCCCCTCATTGCCTGCAGCTCTGCAGGCTTCCCCAATCTACTGCGAGGGATGTGTCACGATGGAGAGTGAGAAAGGGCCGGTAAATGTGTAATTTACTGGCCTCTTCCTTATCCTAATGAATAGAGTCAGTGATATGTACCAATCACTGACTCTGTTCATTCATAACTGAGACATAGTGAACTGTGTTTTCTATGTTTCAGTTTGTGAATGAACAGGAAGCTCAGTGCAGAGCTGTTCTTGTCCATTCATTCAGTGCAGCTGAGGTTGTAGAGAAGGAGATAAAGGGCTCAATCTCCTTTCTCTATCTCAAAGATGGAACATCAGGGGTCTGTTTAGACCCCTGATATCTCACCAAAGCCTCCCAATGGGGCTCCTAAATATTTTTTAAAAATAATAAAAAAATCATATTGTGAAAAAAATAAGAATAAAAAAATGGTAAAAAAATAATTCTTGGCCCTGACGTTTCGCCACTGGGCTTGAAGGAAGGGGCCCCAGCTAGGAGTCAGGGAGGTTCTTCATGGTTTCTTGCACTGGGGTCCTGAGGGTTATAGTTATGCCACTGACCTGGAACAAGTGTATAGAACTTTTCTCCGACCTTTATAATTGCATACTTGTTGTGGGTGTGTGACTCAGAAAGTACTGAAGCCAGTTAATCAGCATATAGGATCATGTTGTTGTCCATTCTAGGGACAGAGTCTGCTTTCACATAGTTCCCCATCAGAGGTCTCCAGCTCCTATTCAGTTGGGAGATAAGTAGTAGGAAGGGGTGGAGCTGTATGGAGCAGGGTAGAAGACAGTAGTAAATCCAAATTGCTCTGTGTATCTAAGCCACTTTGGAATCCTTGGGGCATGTTCCTACTAGAAATCAGGGAGACCTAGAGTGGGCAGAGTGTTGTCCAGAACCAATCATGTTTGATGGAACCATGAAGTAATGTATTGTTTCAAGTTATGTTGCCTTGAGCCACTAAACACCATGTTGTATGGACTGTTATGATGCCTGTTGCACAATAAAAGTTCGAGCAAGATGCTGGCTAAAGCTGGGTATACATTAGTAGAATTTCTTTGAAATTTTCTTTCTTAGAATTTTATTCTTCATTGCAAAAACATTGTACTTGTTCATTTTTCTAATCATTACTTGGGTCAAATTAATGTTTATTTTCTACCACAGTAACAAGAAAACTCAGCAGGATGGAAAACTTTTCTCGAATAAATATCTACATTCTTGGGGTTTTCAAGTCCATTCATTTCAAAGTCTAATGTTAAAAGCAAATGAGATCTTAAACTTCTTTTCCTAAAAATATTCGTACTAATTTTTGTTCTAAATTTTATTAGTATGTACCCAGTTTAGGTGGACTAATGAAAGCTGGGAGAAGGAGAGTCGGCCCACCCAGAGTTGGTGACAAATCCCAAGACTGCCCTTCATGGAAGAATGAACATCATAGTCACCTTTTTTACAGGAAGTGAAAAATAACAGTTCTACTGGAAGGATCAACATGTAATTAAACTACAACAACTGCTGTGTTAATACTAATGACAGCATAGGCGTGGGCACAGGATGTGTCGGGTATGCCTGGACACACCCTAATCACCTACTGTGCATTAGCATTATCACTCTGTGTAGCAGCGGGGAGATGGGAAGGATCTCCCTCTTAGCAGCTCTGCCATAAGGGAAGTGCTTATGCACTCCTCTTTCACTGTTCCAGCAGGGAGATCAATGTGCCAGGGCCATATATATAGACACATATACATGAATATGTGTTTTCGAGCTTTGGGGTGTACACCCTAATGCAATAGGCTGCACACACCTATGAATGACAGACTGCATCATATACTGCATGTTATGTTTTACCTTTACTTATCATTCTTTTGGAAAATCCCATTTAAATTCAGAATTGAGTTGATGTTCTACTGTATGCATCATTGACAAATTTAATGATATGTGCAACATTTTTAGGAGAAATTCCCCTCGTCTGCCATGTAATGATATGCTTGTAGTCTTGCATGTATCACACATGATATTTCTACCGTATGTTCATGTCTTTATTGTCATGCTCTACCAAGAGTATCAGAGTAAATCCGCTGATATAATGAGAAGCATTTGTGTTCCCGTCATAAAATGATGGCTGAATGGAGCATTAGAAAGATCATTTAAAAAATCGTTATATAATATTGTGAGCTATAAGTACTGCTTTTTATACAGTCTGCTTATCGCATATGATTATACGAAGCTTTAGTGTGCTGTCATTTTTATGTGCTGTTTAGAAATGTAAGTTCATTTGCATCAACATGAAGGCTTTTGAACATACTTATCATCACATTTATTGTTCACAACAGTAACCAGGCATGTATAACATATTATCATTAATATTCCTCTGTCACTTCAGTCATGCCAGTTTTTTTGTTATAATAGAAGCTTGCTTTCGATCCTGCTTTTGGGTTCCGCATTACAGCTCTCTATAAGTACACCTCTGCCATCTTTTTTCACTATCTTCGTCATTGCCAGGTCCTCCCACATTCCCTAAACTCCACACTGATTTATGCCTTACAGAGGGGTATTACCATCCTCACAAAAGAGAAAATAAACTCTTGTGCAATAGAATAGAAAAGGCATAGCTCCCAATTGTCCGTGATTTCGAGGGACTCAAAAGTCCCTCTGTCCCTCTTTCCTCCTCAATTGTCCCTCATTTTGGTCTGATTTATACAGTTGTATTTAAAATACACAATTTATCTGTCAAAAAATGTTTCTTAGTGCTAAACCTTTCATCCAATTTATACATTGCTGCATTTGTAAGCATGGTTGTAGGAACCCTTACAAATATGGGGGGGACAGCATTTTCACTCGCCAGGTATATTCATATCTCAAGCCAATAAATTAAACTATTAAAGCAATCCAGAGAGGGTAATGCGAAGAGCAATATCCAGCAATAAAAAAACCATCATAGCATTAGTAAAAATAAACCGACATATAGCATTAGTAAAAACCAATGAATCAAGCAATGCTATGCTGAAATGTTAGTTGATTTTTACTGATGTCCTCCTGATAGTATCAGTAAAACTCAACTGACACATGGCATCAGTAAAAATCAACTGGTATAGCATTAGTAAAAACCAACCCACATGGCATCAGTAAAAATCAACCCACATGGCATCAGTAAAAAATAATGAATCAAGCAATGCTATGCTGAAATGTTAGTTGATTTTTACTGATGTCCTCCTGATAGTATCAGTAAAACTCAACTGACACATGGCATCAGTAAAAATCAACCGGTATAGCAAAAACCAACCCACATGGCATCAGTAAAAATTAACCCACATGGCATCAGTAAAAATTAACCCACATGGCATCAGTAAAAATCAACCCACATGGCATCAGTAAAAATTAACCCACATGGCATCAGTAAAAATTAACCCACATGGCATCAGTAAAAATTAACCCACATGGCATTAGTAAAAATCAACCCACATGGCATAAGTAAAAATTAACCCACATGGCATCAGTAAAAATTAACCCACATGGCATCAATAAAAATTAACCCACATGGCATCAGTAAAAATCAACCCACATGGCATCAGTAAAAATTAACCCACATGGCATCAGTAAAAATTAACCCACATGGCATCAGTAAAAATTAACCCACATGGCATCAGTAAAAATTAACCCACATGGCATCAGTAAAAATTAACCCACATGGCATCAGTAAAAATTAACCCACATGGCATTAGTAAAAATTAACCCACATGGCATCAGTAAAAATTAACCAACATGGCATCAGTAAAAATTAACCCACATGGCAACAGTAAAAATTAACCCACATGGCATTAGTAAAAATTAACCCACATGGCATCAGTAAAAATGGTGGCACAGTGGCGACAATTGATGGGCACAGTGGCTGCGTTTGATGGGCACAGTGGCTGTGTGTGATTGGCACAGTGGATGCGTTTGGGCACAGTGGCGACAATTGATGGGCACAGTGGCTGCGTTTGATGGGCACAGTGGCTGCATGTGATGGCACAGTGGCTGCGTTTGGTGGCACAGTGGCTGCGTGTGATGAACACAGTGGCGACAATTGATGGGCACAGTGGCTACGTTTGATGGGCACAGTGGCTGCATGTGATGGCACAGTGACTGCGTTTGGTGGCACAGTGAGGCTGCAATTAATGTTTTTTTTTCTTTAGTCAGAGAAGGTAAGCTCAAAATAACAAACATTTTTTTAAACTGCTATTTTTTATTTAAAAATGTATGGTCACCTCAGGCTGAGGTGACCATCATTTTTAAAATAAAACATAGCAGTTTAAAAAAATGTTTGTTATTTTAAGCTTGCCTTCTCTGACTAAAGAAAAAAAAAAAAAACATTGAGGTCCTCAGCTCAGTCCAACACCCCCCCTCCCCAATACACAATACTTTCTTACTTTTTACAGTCTCTGACTTGTCTCTGTCACGCGGCGCACGTCGGTGGAATGAACCAAATCAATCCTCCATGGGGGGTGGGGGGGGGGGGCG
Organism: Rana temporaria; assembly: GCF_905171775.1. Classification (NCBI taxonomy): domain Eukaryota; kingdom Metazoa; phylum Chordata; class Amphibia; order Anura; family Ranidae; genus Rana; species Rana temporaria. Next base: position 92,379,749 of record NC_053489.1, on the reverse strand, counting down.
CACAGGAGGAAAGGGAGCCAGCCAGGAGCGCACGCGGCAGCCAGTGAGTCGGCGCCAGCGGGCACACAGTTTAGTGACTGCGCTGTCACATCTGGGGGGGATTTTTCCATAGCGGTCCCCCCCCCTTCCCCCCGATTCCTACGGCTGTGTTTGTAAGCTCTAAGGATCAATATAAAGGAATAATAGAGGTAAAAAAAGAACTTGTGTGTTTAACCAATAATTTTTTTTGTAAATTTCTCCTTTAAGGAGGGCATGGCAGGGTGGGTGTCCTATGCCTACATACTTTTGCTAATAGGTGTCCCTAATTCCCGTCGCAGAAAGTTGGGAGGTATGGAAAAGGAATTCTTGTGCAATATGTTCTACCAAAAGCAGGATCAAAGGCGAGCCCTAGTGGATTTGCAAGTTGGGAGTACAGCAGAAAAGTAGGGTTTGAAATTGGATGTAAACATTTTTTTTTACAGTGGCGGCAATGGTATGTGAACTGTGCTGTGACAGGAGAGTGGCTTTGAAATTTTGCAGCAGTGGATAAGATCCAGAGGAAAAGTGAAAGGGTTGATAAGCAGATAAACTCATGAGAGCCTTTGTGTCCAAGGAGCCTGATTGGATTAGTGAATGATAAGTATCTGTGACTGTTACTGCTTTCAGTCTGTGGTCTGGGCTGGGGAGTTGGTATTCAGGTTAAAGAAACGACACGCAAAGTTCAGAAAAGGTTGAACAGTTATTGAATAATTGCAGATAAATTGGATAAAGGGATAAATGGCAATTTTCAATCACTAGCACTAGCTAGCAATATGGCTATAGCAGATGCTGCAAAACACATGAATTTCCAGTTCAATAATGCTGGTAGTAAAATGTTATGTCCTCGGCACCACAGGCTTAAAAAGAAAAAAAGAAATATTCAGCGCAGACAACATTCAGTCGCTAGATGCCTTAGGTGGGATGTACTGCCTAATGACGGACTGATGGATGATGAATCTATAAAAGAGTGCGAAGAGTTCTTCACTAAAAAAGGTCTTGAAATAATAGATTTTCTTGCTGCTGAAGATGAAGTTGCTTGAAGCCCAAATTAAAGACATTAAAGACTGCATAGAACCATTTGAGGACAATCGTGATTTTGTTAGACCCTCTGTTAGTTAAATGGGATAAGGAGATACAGGAGAAGTAAAATAAAAAATTCCTGAGAGATGTTAAAGATTTTGGAACTGGTGATATTTATTAGTAGCGGAGCGATACCTGTTGTCCCTAATGGTGTCCCTCCTAACAATAACAGGGTATATTCCCCTGCAAGGCTGCTGTTAGAAATCACGGGGCCCCGTACAGCTTATCAAAACAATATTTTTCGCAAAAAAAATACACAAAAATCATCATTAGTGGACACAAACACAACATAACTCATGGGGGGGAACAGGAGGGTACAGTCAGGAGGGGCAGGATGGCACAGTACAGGGGGGTGGGGGGCAGGATGGCACGGTACAGCAGTTAGGAGGGTACAGTACAGGGCGCCACAGAAGAAGGGGGACAGGAATGTACAACGGTACGGGGGGGGGGGGGGGCAGGAAGGCACAGTATGGGTGGGGAGGAGGGCACAGTACAATGGTTACTGGTTAGGAGGGTAAGTGGACACAGTACAGGGGGCAGGAGGGTACAGTGTAGGGGCAATAGCGTATTATACAGATATGGTCTCCTGAAGAAGAGCTGTGCAGGGAAGCTGACATCACAGATTCTGGCAGGCTGCCACTGGGCTAAATCTACCTTCCCCTTTAGAGTTTCTTGCTTTCTTCTGGTGCTTTGCAGAGGTTAAGGAAGAACCCAGAGGCGGAGCATCTTATTACTGCTGCAGCTTGTGTGGGTGGGATGTGTACTGTGCCAATCACATGGGATGGAAAGGAGGGTCAGGAGGGATTGGTACAGTACACATGTGTAGCGCTACCCCCTCAGGAGCCGCTGATTATATTGGGATCGGCGTATTAAGTTACCTCTATGTGTTGTCTAGGGGTGAAGGTAGTAAGTAGAGCAATAAACGAATGTCCAATCCGTAGATAAGGTTTTCTGAATGCTTTATTTCCTTGCCCAACACGACCAACATCAACTTGAGGTAGACAGAAAAGGTTTATGAAGTAAAGGAACTTTGCAGTATCAGGCTTTGGATAGAAGGAAAGTAATCCTGCTTTCTGCAGTAATACAGTTCGTCGCCACTCTAGTCAGAGTGGGTGAAGTGCCCCCAGACAGACCCCTGCCACAGGCCTGGCAGCCGGAGTGCCACTTTAAGGTTGCTGGGAGGAACAGGCCTCTGCACAGACCTGGCTCAGATGAGACCTCTGCCACAGGCCTAGTACTTGGATGAGCTACAGGATTGAGCAAATCCTCCCAGAAATCACGTCAGGGTCACCAGTTGACAGTGCAAGTGTACCTGTCAATGTTCCAGTCACCAGATCCCCGATGGTTCGTTCAAGCTCTTTTGGATAACCTGCCTCCAATTTTTCCTCAAGCCGATCCTCCACCAAACGGCATACAGCCTGGGATCTCCTCAGTAAAATTTGGGGACACTGGGGCCCCTTTGTGGCTTCAGTTGCTCCAGATGAGACCATATCTCTGGACGCACAAACTGACCCACAGGACAATCCAGAATTTGGCGACAGCCAAATTTAACAAAATTGAGAATGAGAGCAACTTATCTCTCTCATTCTCCCACTAACTTTAGCGTAGTGCCCTTACTGAAAGTAAAGGGGGCGCTACACATCCAATAAGATAGATAAAGAAAAAACTGCGCCAGCAAAAAATTACTAGCAAACGAAAGCTAGAAAAAAAGTGGATACAAATGCATGTAGATATCAACCACATAAATGTCAACCACATAAATAAAGTGCCGGCCGGCACTATAGGAGCCCTTCCTCCTTCACATAAAGCATACAGTGACGTCACCATGCTTGATGCGAAGGAGAAAGGACTCCTATAGTGCCGGCCGGCATTTTTTTATACGCTTTTTTACAAGTTTGTCTGTAAGTACAATAGTCTTCTTTTAAATAAATTGCTGAAAACGGTATTATGCTATGGCCCGTTTATTATTATTTATGATCTGCGGACCACATGTAAGAAAGAGTTAGCAGTCTCACGATTGGATGTTACATCTCTGGGGCACCCTGATCCAGTGTTTCAACCTGAGGATGGATACTACATTTCTTAATGCTGTTTAAGCCTGTAATTTTGGTAAGTGGCTCTCCTTGTGGTGGCGGTTTCTCACGGATGTCATAACTCACTGTGGTGCTGTCTGTCTTGATTGTAGACACCAACAAGTTTAATCAACACATTTGGGACATTATTTATTCAATCAATTTATTTATGTGGTTGACATTTATGTGGTTTATATCTACATTTATTTGTATCTAGCTTTCGTTTGCTAGTAATTTTTTGCTGGTGCAGTTTTTTCTTTATCTATCTTATTTGTGTTTATACAACGTAATTGCAGCCTTCTGGTTCATCATTGCCTTATTGTTCTATTGTTTTGGTTAGCGCAGTTTTTTCTATACAGTACACATCCCATCCACACAAGCAGCAGCAGCAGTAATAGGATGCTCCACTTCAGGGTTCTTCCTTAACCCTAAAAAAAATGGAGGGGGGGGGGTGGGATGGAGATGGGAACAACAGAGTAAGGGAGAAGGAGGAGAGGTGGGGTGGGTAGGAGATGGGGGATGGGTAGAGAAGAACTGGAGTGAGACTGGGGGAATTCTGGTCTGTATAGGGATAAAAAAAGAAGGAGGATTTGTGATAAAATGAGGGGGGGCATATAGATGGGGGTGAAGGGGACTGGAGAGGGATGGTCAGGAATGGGCATGGGGAATACTGTTGGTTGGTGAGGAATAGTCACAGTATAATAAAAGCAAATAGGTTGCCTGTCAGGGAGGGGGAGAGTGTGAGATTCCATTAACTAGTAAAGATTCAGTGTTGGGGGTGTGCAGTGTGGGGTTTTCCAGCCAGTTCCAGTGATTGTGTATGGGCGGGGCACACACCTGTCTGAAGGTGGGGGGGGGGACACACCTGTGTGAAGGTTGGGGGCACACACCTGTGAGGGTTAACATCTGGGAGAAGAGCAGTGTGTCAGGCAGAGGCTGATGGGTGACCTGTGTGAGGATGAAAGGAAACCAGGACGAGATAGTGGCTGAGGCGGGGAGGCAGATGACAGGAGGGAGAGAGACATTAGGACAGGTGGACACAAGTTACATTACAGAACTGACCTGTACGAAAAGAGCCTACCAAAGTGAGGGGAACTTGTTACCAGAGTACTGCTGGGAGCAGTGGGAGGAAACTTCTAGGCCCCCCCATACACCAAGGACCCCTGGGCAGTTCTCAGAGGTACCTGTGTCTTAAGACAGCCTTAGGAAGTGGCCGTAAATTACATATCCACCGGCACTTCCCCCGCTTTCAGTGTCCTGACACATCTCACGAGAGGAAAACAGGCAGCCCTGCTTTCAGATGCATCTAGCAGCTGAAAACCGACAGGAGGGAGGGAAATCGGCTTTCAGCTCCTAGATGGGTCGTATCTGTATTTGTCATACCACACCGATCTGCCTCCCTGTCCAGGCCCCTGTGTGTGGATCTCATTACCCTCAATGGGGGTCTATTCCCATGCACAATAGATTTGGACCTGGAGGGGGGGGCATTTTTTAGGGGCACAGAGGACCCATTGGAGGGGACTTCTTCGGACCCCCACTCCAGATGTGGTATGGAGAGAATTTCTAATCGGGATCTGTAGAGAATGAACAGAAAAGAAAAAAAAAGACAGAGAGGAAGTAGAGGGGGGAGAAGAATCCAAAAGGCAAAGTCCCCACTAGGTACAGGTATATACAATCTTAGTGGCACTCCTCTCACAGAAGATGAGATAGGAGTTCTAGATAGACCTTTAATTTGCCCCTGATCATAATCTCAACAACTTTCAAAATTACATATATGTTCAGAAGTATATACGAGGTCTCAACATGAAGATATACTTTTTATCTAATCCAGTGGTGTCCAAACTTTTTTCAAAGAGGACCAGATTTGATGAAGTGAACATGTGTGAGGGCCGACTATTTTGCCTGACATTTTTTTAACCATTTAAATTAAATGAAAATTAACTAACACACTGCCCAACAAGAATTCTCCTGCCTTTGTGGCTGTGTGTGGTGAAGAGTCTAAGGATGAGCTTGGGCGTGATATTTGTATATTCTGTATGTATCGGCGTATAACACACACAGGCGTATAACATACACCTTCACTTTAAGAGGGAAGTTTTCAGGATTTTCTTTTTAAATAAAGAACTGTGAAACAAAATAAGGGTCAGTGCCCATCAATGCAGCCTAATCAGTGCCCAACCTTAGCCTCACCATTGCCTGAATGCAGCCTTACCATTGTCATGAATGCAGACTCACCACTGATATGACTGCAGTCTCTGAATGTAGCCTCACTATTTCCATCAGTGCAACCTTATCGATACCCATCTGCGGCCCTGGAGGGGACAGGGAGGGGGGAGGGACAGGTGACAAAGGATTACATACAGAAGAATCTCCTGTTTACTCGGCGGCCTTCCTATTACAGAGGCCACCAAGTAAACAGGAGATTCTCCTGTATGTAATCTGACAGCACTTGACCCACCCCCTTCCTGTCCCCTCCGAGGCTGCCAGAATGATAAATACGGTATATATTGTTTGTGGCCCCCAACGAATCCCTGAGTGTTGCGCGGTGCTCTGGGATTCGTTGGGGGCCACAAAAGATATATATATATATATATATATATATATATATATATTAGTGCTGTCAGTTAAACGCGTTATTAACGGCGTTAACACAAACCCATTTTAACGCCGTCAATTTTTTTATCGCGCGATTAACGAGGTTCACCCTTTAAAACATTTTTTTTTGTCAGCACGTACCTCTTAACCCTTTCACGCCGACGGGAAGCATATATGCGTCCTCGGCGTTCGGGGGTTATACCGGGATGATGCCTGCAGCCGCAGGCATCATCCCGGTACCGTTGTTTAGAGCGGGCGATCGGCTATCCAAACATAACAACCGATGCGGCTAAAAGCCGCTCGGTTGTTATGCCGGAGGAGCGGGAGGGGACATCTCCCCCCTCCCGCCGCCTTTCGCCGCTCTGACCGGGCCTCCCGTCCCACCGGAAGACCCGATCCTCCATCCGCCGCATTCTGTGTTCAGGCGCAGACTGACACTAAGGCCCCTTTCAGACTGGGGCGGGAGCTGCGGTGGCGGTATAACGCCGCTAAAAATAGCGGTGCTATACCGCCGGGATTGCCGTGGAAATCAGCCGCTAGCGGTGCGGTATTAACCCCCGCTAGCGGCCGATAAAGGGTTAATACCGCCCGCAATGCGCCTATATAGAGGCGCATTGCGGGCGGTATTGCCGCGGTTCCCATTGTTTTCAATGGGAAGGAGCGGTGAAGGAGCGGTATACATGCCGCTCCTCTCACCGCTCCAAAGATGCTGCTGACAGGAGATTTTTTTGTCTCCCGCCAGCGCATCGCCTCAGTGTGAAAGCCCTTCGGCTTTCACATTGAGGTAGCTGGGCAGGAGTTTTTCAGGCCGGATAGCAGCGCTATTTTTAGCGCTTTACCGCCTGAAAAACTCCTCAATGTGAAAGGGGCCTAAGCCGTAAACGGCTTTGATTCAGTCTCCGCATTGAAACCACGGAAGCGGCGTCATGACGTCACTTCCGGGTTTCTCGGCTGCCAATGGCGCCGGATTTAAAAAAGTACACAGTATTCAGAATCGCCGTTTTCGGCGATCTGAATACTTTGAAGTGCAAAGGAGGGCTCGGAGGTCTTTTAGACCCCGATCCCTCCATAAAGAGTACCTGTCACCACCTATTGCTGTCACAAGGGATGTTTACATTCCTTGTGACAGCAATAAAAGTGATCAAAATGTAAAAAAATAAAAAAACACAATTTAATATTATATATAAAAAAAAAAAAAAATAAGAAAACAAAAAAAAAAATGTTTTAAAGGGTGAACCTCCTTAATCACACGATTAATCGTGAGTTAACTATGACATTAATGCGATTAATCGCGATTAGAAATTTTAATCGCTTGACAGCACTAATATATATACAAATTACCAGTGGGGCCGCATTAAACCAAAAACATGGGTCACAGTTGGCCGCGGGCCGGACTTTGGACATGCCTGATCTAATCCAATTCAGCGGAGCATCACTCAACCAAAAGCTACACACTTGCACCTTAGGAACAAATCCATGTTTAACCCTCCTGGTACTGATAACAATCCCTTGGATGTTTTTAAGAATATGGTTTGTAATAATTTTGAAGCCCTCAATATTAAAAAAGTGAACAATTTCCAGTATATCAAAAAGGGTATGTCTATTTTGGAAAGTAGGAAGGATATTGTTATGCGCCCGGTGGACAAGGGGGGTGGGGCCTGGTGGCACTAAGTAGAACTATTAGTAAGAAATGAATCATCTTCTTGACAATCGTGATACTTAAGTATTGAGGAGTGACCCCATTTTTAAAGTGATACTGCGTCATTAAATTTGATTGACATCAGCGGGAGCCAATGGCTGTGATTCTATCAATCTATCCAATCAATGCCAGGACTCCGTGGAGAGAAGGATGGCGGGGACATGCCCACGGAAATTCGGGGCTCAGGTAAGTAAAACGTGGGCACTGGGGGGCTGGACACTGCAAGGTGTTTTTTAACGAAGGTTTACAACCCCTTTAAGTTTAAAAAGGAGTTGTATTCTCTTGTGGATGGGAGCAGGAGAAGGGGACTTCTGAACCACAAGGAGACGTTATAGCTAGGCCTTTTATTTTGCAGAACCCCCATTATTTATTTCTTACCCAAAATACACAAACTCATTGATCGGCCTCCTGGTCGCCCTATAGTCAACGGGATTGATTCTGTCACTGCCCGGTTAGAGCAATATATTGACTTCTTTCTTCAACACCTTTGTCAGGTCACCTGTGGCCAGGTGACAAATGCACCCCGATGTAGACAGGGGTGCACCGCAAGGTAGTGAACCCAATAGCAGACTGCTGCGGATGGACAGGAAACGTGAACCCAAGACTCCACAAGGCGTGGAGTCTAAGGTCCAGCAGGTGTTCACCAGAGCCTCTAGTGGTGAGAATGGCCTTCGCTGCAACTCAACCCAGGTCGCGGCCCCTAGGGTTCCCCAGGTCACGCTCCGTAGGGAGAGAGGGGAAGCAGTCACTGAGGACAAAAGGGATGGTGATGGGTAAGCCAAGGTCGGGGCAACAGGCAGACAAGGGTAACCAAGGGACAGGCCAAACGGTCAGGGTCACAGGCAAACAGGAGTAGTTGTAGACAAGCCAAAGTCAGTACACAGAGATATTAACGTAGCACAGGGCAAGCAGGAACACAAGCTAACACACAACATTGATCAGCAATGCAGACCTGCAGTGCACTGGTTAATATAGAGTTCCTGGAATGGCCTGGGGTGGAGCCATACAGGGAGGAAGAAGATAAAGGAAGCCAGGTGAGGGGGCCTGGCCTCTAAGATGAACACATGAGAGCAAGGAAAGCTGCCAGAGATTACTGCATATCCATGACAACCTTGTTATAATAACTGATGCCCATCACAAAGACACTAAACACATTATCCAAATTTTAGAAACTCTAACAAGTACCCCTTCAAGTATATTGGTGACAGCCGATGTTGGCTCGCTATATACAATCATAGGCCATGAAGATGCCTTGGCATCAGTGAAATGGGCCCTGGTGGATTCAGACCTGATAAGAAAAAATAAGAAGTTTCTTCTGTAAAGTTAAAATGTTTGTTTGCTTAAAGACTACTTTTGGTTTACCTGTCGGTTTTTCTTGCAGACCACAGGCGTTGTGATGGGTCCCTGCTTCGCTCCCAGTGTGGCCAATATGTTTTTTGGGTAGGAAGAAGTTGTATTTAGGGATCGTTCTTCCCAGCTTGGATGCTACAAGAGGTGCATAGACAATCTGGTCATGATTTAGGAGGGAAATATGGCTAGTTTGGAGGTATTCATAAACAAATTGAACGTTAATGAAAAAAATATTAAGCTCACTTGAAATATAGATTTATATCAGATGACTTTTCTAGACTTAGCCCACAAAATGTATAAGACTTAGATGGAATTGCTTGTCTGGGGATGATTTTTTGTCCCAGCCAAGGTATCAGCGACCAGATTTCAACAAAAAGGTATAAAAAAAATTCAATTATTAGAATTAAGAGATCGAATGGGTAAGGGCTCTTGATAGGAGTACAACGGTTACCAAGACACAGAATTGGAGGGATGTCAATGGTGGAGAGTACCGAATGATTCTTGATTATAGTGTCCAGCACAAAAAGTTTGACTGCATTGTGACCAAACATTGGACGATACTTAGACAAGATTGAGTACTCAGGCCATTGCTCCCCATCTGTCCACAGTTTATTTACAGAAAGGCACCTTCTCTTTGGAAACACTATTGCCCCAGGGGTCATTGACCCCCCCAAAAACCCATATAATAGACATTTCTATTTTTATCTGGATTTTATGTGTGTGGGAGGTGTGCTGCTTGTAGGAGCTTGAAGGTGAATACCAAAAAATAATTTATCTCATCTGTCACTAAGAGACAATATAACATTAAAGATTTGATTGCTTGTACTACCCAGGGCGTTGTTTAAATGCTTGAATGTAAATGTGACCTCCAATACATTGGAAGGACATCGAGGGCTCTACATGCGAGGATAGGAGAACATGTGAATAATATCAAGAAAGGGTTTAAAACTCGAGACTCAAGTGTATCGAGACATTTCAGGATGTGCCATAATAGAGACCCCAAGGGTTTAAAATGTTGGGGGATAGAGAAAGTCACTAGACACTGGAGAGGGGGTAATTATGTTTGACTTTTAAGCCGCAGGGAGTCGTTTTGGATTTACGAAACAAAGGTCCTGACCCCTGCTGGCTTGAATGTCGAATTCAATTTAAACAGTTTTATATCTAAAAGAAGGGATGAGCCGAACACCCCCCTGTTCGGTTAGCACAAGAACTTGCGAACACACCAAATGTTCGTGTGAACTTTATAACCCTATTAAAGTCTATGGGACTCGAACGTTTGAAATCTAAAGTGCTAATTTTAAAGGCTAATATGCAAGTTATTGTCCTAAAAAGTGTTTGGGGACCCGGGTCCTGTCCCAGGGGACATGTATCAATGCAAAAAAAAGTTTTAAAAACAGATTTTTTTTCGGGAGCAGTGAATTTAATAATGCTAAAAGTGAAACAATAAAAGTGACATATTCCTTTAAATTTCGTACCTAGGGGGGGGGTGTAAAGTTAGCATGTGAAATAGCGCATGTTTCCCATGCTTAGAACTGTCCCTGCACAAAGTGTAAGAAAAAAAAATTAAACCGGACTTGCGGCTATAATGAATTGTCGGCTCTGGCAATTCAGAGCGAATTCATTCATAAAAAATAAATAAAAAATAGCGTGGGGGTCCCCCCAAATTCAATTACCAGGCCCTTCAGGTCTGGAATGGATATTAAGGGGAACCCCGCCGTCAATTTAAAAAAAAATGGCGTGGAGTTCCCCCAAAAATCCACACCAGACCCCTTATCCGAGCACGTTAACCTGGCTGGCCGCAGAAAAGAGGGGGGGACAGAGTGCGCCCCCCTCTCCTGAACCGTACCAGGCCACATGCCCTCAACATGGGACAAGGGCCTCATCCCCACAACCCTTGCCCTGTGGTTGTGGGGGTCTGCGGGCTGGGGGCTTATCAGAATCTGGAAGACCCCTTTAATAAAGGGGACCCCCAGATCCTGCCCCCCCTATGTGAATTGGTAATAGGGTACATTGTACCCCTACCATTTCACGAAGGAAGTGTAAATAGTTGGAAAAAACACACACACACACACTAGAAAAAAGTCCTTTATTAATAATAAAAAAAAAGAAAAAAAATCCAGCGGTGGTAATCCACTCGTCCCGGCTCCCTGCTCCAACGTTGTCTGTATCCAGCGACGGGTGATCTCCTCTCTGGTCCAGCGATGAGAAGATCTTCCAGGCATCCAGAGCACAGCATCAGAGGCCGCCTCTCGCGGAATGACGCGGCTGGAGCTTTGACATTTCTTATATAGGGGAGGCGGGGCCACCCGTCACGTGACCCTGCACCCTCTGACGCACCTTCTGCTATGTCACTGGGAAAGCCCAGTCTTCCCCCTTGCGTCAGAGGGTGCAGGGTCACGTGGGCTGTGTCCGGCTGAGAGAGGCGGCCTCCGATGCTGTGCCCTGAAGCTCTGGATGTCGGAAGATCTTCTCATCGCTGGACCAGAGAGGAGATCACCCGTCGCTGGATACAGACAACGTTGGAGCAGGGAGTCGGGACGAGTGGATTACCACCGCTGGATTTTTTTTCCTTTTTTTTTATTAATAAAGGACTTTTTATTCATGGTGTGTGTGTGTGTTTTTTCCAACTATTTACACTTCCTTCGTGAAATGGTAGGGGTACAATGTACCCCATTACCAATTCACATAAGGGGGGGGCAGGATCTGGGGGTCCCCTTTGTTAAAGGGGTCTTCCAGATTCTGATAAGCCCCCCACCCGCAGACCCCCACAACCACCAGGCAAGGGTTGTGGGGATGAGGCCCTTGTCCCCATCAACATGGGGACATCCTCCCCATGTTGAGGGCATGTGGCCTGGTATGTTTCAGGAGAGGGGGGGTCCGCACTCTTTCCCCCCTCTTTTCTGCTGGTGTGGATTTTTGGGGGAACTCCACGCCATTTTTTTAAAACTTGGGGTGGAGTTCCCCTTAAAATCCACACCAGACCTGAAGGGTCTGGAATGGATATTTGGGGGGAACCCCACGTAATTCTTTTTTTAAATTGACGGCGGGGTTCCCCTTAATATCCATTCCAGACCTGAAGGGCCTGGTAATGGAATTTGGAGGGACCCCCACGCTATTTTTTATTTTTTTTTATGAATGAATTCGCTCTGAATTGCCAGAGCCGACAATTCATTATAGCCGCAAGTCAGTTTTAAATGTCTTTTTTTCTTTCAGAAATGACACTTTGTGCAGAGACAGTTCTAAGTACCGGAAACATGCAATATTTCACATGCTATATTTACACCCCCCCTAGGTACGAAATTTAAAGGAATATTTCACTTTTATTGTTTCACTTTTAGCATTATTAAAATCACTGCTCCCGAAAAAACAGCCGTTTTAAAAACTTTTTTTTGCATTGATACATGTCCCCTGGGGCAGGACCCGGGTCCCCAAACACTTTTTAGGACAATAACTTGCATATTAGCCTTTAAAATTAGCACTTTAGATTTCAAATTTGCCGCGAACACCCCAAATTGTTTGTTGTTCGCCGAACAGGCGAACAGGCAATGTTCGAGTCGAACATGAGTTCGACTCGAAACTCGAAGCTCATCCCTATAAAAGATGAATATGTTAAGGCAAATTGTCTTAGGCCTCATGCACGCATTGCTTTTTTTTGTAAAAACACTCCCTATAACGTATAATGTGACATTTGCGCACAGATGTGTGCATTTGCGCAAATGAGGCATAAATTACTGTCCAAAAATCCTGAAGAATACACTGGGCCTGTTTACACTCCTGTGTACATAGGTACATTACAATTAATAGGCTGTATTTTAGCCCAGTAGAAAAAAAAATGTGTACTGAGCTTTTTCAAACTGCAGTGTGCAAGAGGCCTTATGCCGCGTACAGATGATCGGACATTTCGACAACAAAAATTGGGATTTTTTTCTGAAGGATGTTGGCTCAAACTTGTCATACATACACACGGTCACACAAATGTTGTCATAAATTCCGAACGTCGAGAACGTGGTGATGTACAAGACGTACAACGAGCCGAAAAGTTCAATAACCAGTGCAGCTCTTCTGCCTGATTCAGAGCATGCGTGGAATTTTGTGCATCGAAATTGTGTACACACGCTTGGAATTTCCGACAACAAGTTTTGTTGTCGGAAAATTTGAGAACCAGCTCTCAAACATTTGTTGTCAGAAATTCCGACAGAAAATGTCTGATTGAGCATACACACGGTTGGATTTTCCGACAATAAGCTCACATCAAACATTTTTTGTCGTAAATTCCGACCGTGTATACACGGCATTAGTGTTATATAGTTTTATTACTTTTTTGTGAAAGTTGGGATGACTTTATTGTATATTTTTTTGAAAATGTTTAGTTTTTTACTTCATTAATATAGAGGGTAGCGTGCTCCTTTAATAAGTTGCTTTGACACTTAACCAGATGGAATACGATGAGCAATGACACCCACAGTGGCACAGTAACACTGCGCCACCTACAGGATGGAGGACAAACAGCACCTGTCTTCAAGCCTAGTCTGAGGACGCAAGAAGGGCTTGGTTTATATGAACTGAGATATTGGTGTGCTACTATTCTCCGTTGTCCAAAGTGCTTACAAGGTGATGTGATTATAGTGGCAGTGCATACTAGTTCATGCACCACATACTAGCACATTATAACAGACTTACCTGCAAACAGAGCCCTCCAGCACAGCGCTGTCATAGCTCCCCCAGTGCTTCCATCTTCACCTGGTCTTCCTTCTGGGTTCCCGGGTTCTGTTGGCCGAGGCCGTGATGACATCACTCCCGCTCATACAGGTATGCGTGGGAGCCACGGCACAGTGCTGCATTGCACGACATACTTTTTTCCCCCCGATTGCAGAGCGTCAAACATCTGCCTGCACTCTTTTTCTCTAGCTCATTTTAGCCAATTCTTCCTCATTAAAAATGTACTACAGTTAACCAATTTTTTACTGCTAAATCATCTTTGGTTTCTTAATTTAAATTAAAAAGAAAATTGCCCAGATATCAGATATCAGATATTACTTTAAAATAATTGTATACACTTCAGTATTGTGCCTTTATATGATAGTAGAATGTCTCTATTACCTTTATTATTCATATACTGTATTTTACAAGGCAGTAAATACATGACTGGTGTTATAAATATCTTCAGCTCTTATACGGGTATTTGAATACGATTAATAATTACATAGTGTACTATTAAATTGTGAATTTCAAAATGTTTAATTTCAGTAACAAAGCCGAAAGTAAAATATATTTATGCCATTTAATCTCACATGAAAAACAACTCCACATGAAAGAAAACCCTCTATAATTGCTAGCATTATCCAGATCACTCAAAATAAATAGGTTTACACAGCTGTATGGCATAAACATGGACAAAAAGCAGCCTTTCTCATTGTTTTTGCCCCACAGGAAGCCCTAAAATCATTTTCAGGTCTCAGAGAACCCTTTCTAAAATCTATATCTGTAGGGGCAATGGGAAAAGGCCTCGAACATGGGTTGTCAGTAGGAAGAATAAAAGCCTTGGGCCCCGTACACACATCCGAGGAACTCGACGTGCCAAACACATCGAGTTCCTCGTCGAGTTCAGTGTTGAAGCCGCCGAGGATCTCGGCGGGCCAACTTTCCTCATTGAACAACGAGGAAATAGAGAACATGTTCTCTATTTGGCCCGACGAGTTCCTCGTCGGCTTCCTCGCTGAAAAGTGTACACACGACCGAGTTTCTCGGCAGAATCCAGCTCCGATCGAGTTTCTGGCTGAATTCTGCCGAGAAACTCGGTCGTGTGTAAGGGGGCCTTACAGTGTTGGTCAGAATGCCAAGTTGATTATTTAAGTTTAGCAAAGATGCTGAAGGCCATTGAAATTGTACATTTAAGCAGATGTGTGAAATTAAAATGTTTTGTATAATAGTGAGTTCCTGTCTTTTTTATGGATGAAAATTCAATAAAAATGTTAATTCAAAAAAGAATGCCACCCTTCAGATAACTAAAAAAATCATGGTTGGTGTCATGCTTGTAAGCAGGTGTTTCCAGAAGGTTATTATGTTATGTGTTTTCTGTGTTTTTTTTTATGCATTATGTCAAACTGTATTGCCAGTTGCACTGTTTAATTTATGTTGCCCTACTGAGCTTGTGCCTCCATAAAGTCAGGGTTTAAAGCTGCTGGTCAGGTTTCCCTAGGCTTTCTGGTGGTTCCGCCCTCTGCTGAGGCAAACAGTTAAATGGGGGAGACTGCCTCTAGTTTGGGTCGATCCCTGTTGCTCCATGTATGGGAAGAGAACAGGAGTTCTGCTGAACATGTTATTTGCTACATTGCTGGTAGATCACCCTTTAGCAGGAACCCATTTGGGGTTCCAGATTTCATGGACTTATACAATTGCTCTGTAGACTCTAAAGATTTTCTGCTATTCTAAGGTATGGCTACCTCAATGAGCAGGGAGCACCAGGAGGCACTAAAATGTTATTTTTTGTAAAAGGAATGGATGTCTGTGAACAGCAAGCTGTAATGTTTATTTATACTTTAATAACTTTTGTAAAGAACTGTTATTACATATGTTTGCCTTGTCTGAAGTTACTTGAGGACATACGTAAAGGGTTGCATGAATGGCGTATCACAAATACTGTATGCGGTAGTATCAAAAAGTTTTGAGTTTTGTAACATGCCAACAGATGGCAGCACAAGACTGCACACACAGTCACAGGGAGCACCGACCTTCATAAGTCAGTGTGCCAAAAGACATTGGGCCAGATTCACATACATTTAGATAGGCGCAGCGTATCAGAGATACGCTACGCCGCCGCATCTTACCTGGCTTTAAGTCAAATCCAGGAAAATTTTGCGCCGTAAGTTACGGCGGCATAGTGTATTTCTGGCGGTAAATTCAAATCGGCGATTAGGGGGCGTGATTCATTTAAATGAAGCGCGTCCCCGTGCCGATTGAACTGCGCATGCTCCGTTTTGAAATTTCCCGCCGTGCTTTGCATGAAATGACGTCGCAACGACATCATTTTTTGAACTTAGACATGACTTACGTCCATCCCTATTCACGGACGTCTTACGCAAAAGAAAAAAACAAATCAAATTTTGACGCGGGTACGACGGCCATACTTTAACATGGCAAGTCTACCTATACGCCGAAAAATAGAAGCTTTAACTATACGCCGGAAAAAGCCGACTAGAGACGACGTAAGAGAATGCGATGGCCGCGCGTACGTTCGTGGATCGTCGGAAAAAGCTCATTTGCATACCCGACGCGGAAAACGACGCAAACTCCACCCAGCGGACGCCGAAGTATTGCATCTACGATCCGAAGACGTACGAAGCCGTACGCCTGTCGGATCGAACCCAGATGCTGTTGTATCTTGGTTTGAGGATTCAAACTAAAGATACGACGCGGGTAATTTGAAAGTACGCCGGCGTATCAGTAGATACGCCGGCGTACTCGCTATGAGGATCTGGCCCATTGTCCTTTGTACATCTGCACAGTTGTGCAACTGGTGCTATTCTAAACACGTTTTCTATCCCATCATGGACAGCACTTCCGCACCAACCCTACTCGCCACATTTGGCTCCTGAGAACTTCACCCTCTTCCTTAAGATGAAAATCCAGTTTAAAGGCCTCTGCGAATCGCAGAAGGTGCTTGACACACTGTGAAAATAAGACTTCCAGGACACATTCCAGAAGTCACAGGAATGCTGTATTGCTGTTCAAGGGGACTATTTTCAAGCTGATAGTGTGTAAACGTAGATAAATAAAGTATTTTCTTGTAACCAGTGCTAGTCTCTAAACTTTTTAAAACCACCTCGTATTGTTCACACCAGGGGACAAGACAAAACAGAAGAAGATGCAGTACCATTGTCTGATTAACTCTTAAGCTAACCATAGAATGCTATATTGCTATTGCTAAGGACTACAGTACTAGTGTCTTTGTGCATATAATAGCCAGCCCGTCGGGAAGCTGAGATGACTTGGCAAAGGTGATGGAAGGCCCCAGTAGTGAAAGAGCTTTTGTGCTTAGACTCTTTCCATAATGATCGGTACCCCAGTCTTGGTCAGACTTGCGGTATGAGGCACCCTAGGGACCCAGCCTGTATGTCATGGAAGATGGAGTAGGGCCTCAGGGAAGAGTAAGCACAGGTTAGGTACAGAGTCAATCTTCCTGGGATTCAAGTTTAATCACACGTAGAGTCAAGGTTTAAATGTATGGATCAGTGTAACTGGGACGAGGTGACAGGTAACTGGGCTGATGGAGTCCGGTGCACGTGAACGTGAAATTCTGCTTGGAAGGAGATAAGTGTAAAGAAGAATGTTATCTGTAGTGTACAGTGTTTAAAGCTAAAGAACTGTGTCACGGAATCCAAAAAGATAAAGGAGTTGTAAAGAAAACATTTTTTTTTGCTGAAATGACTGTTTACAGGGTATAGTATATGTACCTGCAGTTTCTAGTTTCGTTTTTGCATGTTGTTTCCTGCTTCTGTGATGTACAGAGCCACAGAGCCAATACAGGGCAGTGATGGTTTGGAAAATAAACTGATTGGTGCTGAGGGGTTTTAGACACACAGTAATCACACCTCCTTAATTAGTGACCACATAGAGAAAGCTCCCAGTACTGTGGCCATCAGGAAACAGACAACCAGGAAGTGTGGAGATCAGAGAAGAATTACAGCAAATTGAGAGCAAAAACGAATAATGAGTACATGAAAACAGCACTGCATTAAGGTAAAGGAAGCTATTAAGATAAAAAAAATTCCTTTACAAACCCTTTAAACTACTCTGTGTGGTGAAGTGCCGTTGATTATGAAGAGCACTGCCTTAACCCCATCACTGTTTTTCAACATTTGCCTATGGCAGCCTTGAGGGGTGATAGCGGGCACTCTGCCCCATCCCCATCTGGGCACTGGGCTTTGCCATGTGGTGTTAGCTCTGAAACTACTGCCATCAATCAGCTACATTTGAAGGAACTAGACATGTGCACTGCAACAAAAATCGTTTTTTTCGTTTATGTTATTTTCGTTTTTTAATTTTTTCGGAAATTCGGGAAATTCGAAAAATATTTTTTTTCCGTTTTTGTTTCATTCGTTTTTTTATTTTTTTGTAAATTCCTAAATTTCGAAAAAAAATATTTTTTTTCGTTTTTTGCTTTTTTCGTAAATTCGGGAAATTTTTGGATTTCCGAAAAAGCAAAAAATGGAAGAAACGAATGAAATGAAAAAAACGAATGAAACGAAAAACATTTTATTTTTCGGAAATTCGGAAATTTACGAATTTTAGAATTTCGAAATGTTCAATTTACGAATTTTTGCCATTTCGAATTTTTCAATTTTCGAAATTTCGAATTTTTCAATTTTCGAATTTTTCAATTTTCGAAATTTTCAATTTTCGAAATTTTCAATTTTCGAATTTTTCAATTTTCGAATTTTTCAATTTTCGAAATTTCGTATTTTCGAAATTTCGTATTTCGAATTTTCAGTTTTTGAATTTTTAGTTTTTGAATTTTTTAATTTTTTTAATTTTTCAGTTTTCGAATTTTTCAATTTTTGAATTTCGAATTTTTCAATTTTTGAATTTCGAATTTTTCAATTTTAGAATTTCGAATTTTTCAATTTTAGAATTTTTCAATTTTCGAAATTTCGAATTTCGAATTTTTAAATTTTCGAAATTTCGATTTTTGACATTTCGAATTTCGAATTTTTAGAAATTTCGAATTTCGAATTTTTCAATTTTCGAAGTTTTCAATTATCAAATTTTTTAATTTTCCAGTTTTTTCGAAATTTCGTATTTTCGAAATTTCGTATTTTCGCATTTTTCAGTTTTCGAATTTTCGATTTTCGAATTTTTCAATTTTCGTAATTTTGATTTTCAAATTTTTAAATTTTCGATATTTCGAAATATGAGAGTTCGGAAATATGAAAATTCGGATATACAAAATTTCAAAATTTCGAAAATTGAAAAATTCGAAATGTTTCAATTATCGAATTTTTCTATTTTCGAATTTCGAATTTTCGAAATACGAAAAGACAAAACAGAAGAAGATGCAGTACCATTGTCTGATTAACTCTTAAGCTAACCATAGAATGCTATATTGCTATTGCTAAGGACTACAGTACTAGTGTCTTTGTGCATATAATAGCCAGCCCGTCGGGAAGCTGAGATGACTTGGCAAAGGTGATGGAAGGCCCCAGTAGTGAAAGAGCTTTTGTGCTTAGACTCTTTCCATAATGATCGGTACCCCAGTCTTGGTCAGACTTGCGGTATGAGGCACCCTAGGGACCCAGCCTGTATGTTATGGAAGATGGAGTAAGGCCTCAGGGAAGAGTAAGCACAGGTTAGGTACAGAGTCAATCTTCCTGGGATTCAAGTTTAATCACACGTAGAGTCAAGGTTTAAATGTATGGATCAGTGTAACTGGGACGAGGTGACAGGTAACTGGGCTGATGGAGTCCGGTGCACGTGAACGTGAAATTCTGCTTGGAAGGAGATAAGTGTAAAGAAGAATGTTATCTGTAGTGTACAGTGTTTAAAGCTAAAGAACTGTGTCACGGAATCCAAAAAGATAAAGGAGTTGTAAAGAAAACATTTTTTTTTGCTGAAATGACTGTTTACAGGGTATAGTATATGTACCTGCAGTTTCTAGTTTCGTTTTTGCATGTTGTTTCCTGCTTCTGTGATGTACAGAGCCACAGAGCCAATACAGGGCAGTGATGGTTTGGAAAAGAAACTGATTGGTGCTGAGGGGTTTTAGACACACAGTAATCACACCTCCTTAATTAGTGACCACATAGAGAAAGCTCCCAGTACTGTGGCCATCAGGAAACAGACAACCAGGAAGTGTGGAGATCAGAGAAGAATTACAGCAAATTGAGAGCAAAAACGAATAATGAGTACATGAAAACAGCACTGCATTAAGGTAAAGGAAGCTATTAAGATAAAAAAAATTCCTTTACAAACCCTTTAAACTACTCTGTGTGGTGAAGTGCCGTTGATTATGAAGAGCACTGCCTTAACCCCATCACTGTTTTTCAACATTTGCCTATGGCAGCCTTGAGGGGTGTTAGCGGGCACTCTGCCCCATCCCCATCTGGGCACTGGGCTTTGCCATGTGGTGTTAGCTCTGAAACTACTGCCATCAATCAGCTACATTTGAAGGAACTAGACATGTGCACTGCAACAAAAATCGTTTTTTTTCGTTTATGTTATTTTCGTTTTTTTAATTTTTTCGTAAATTCGGGAAATTCGAAAAATATTTTTTTTCCGTTTTTGTTTCATTCGTTTTTTTATTTTTTTGTAGATTCCTAAATTTCGAAAAAAAAAATTTTTTTTCGTTTTTTGCTTTTTTCGTAAATTCGGGAAATTTTCGGATTTCCGAAAAAGCAAAAAATGGAAGAAACGAATGGAATGAAAAAAACGAATGAAACGAAAAACATTTTATTTTTCGGAAATTCGGAAATTTACGAATTTTAGAATTTCGAAATGTTCAATTTACGAATTTTTGCCATTTCGAATTTTTCAATTTTCGAAATTTCGAATTTTTCAATTTTCGAATTTTTCAATTTTCGAAATTTTCAATTTTCGAAATTTTCAATTTTCGAATTTTTCAATTTTCGAATTTTTCAATTTTCGAATTTTTCAATTTTCGAATTTTTCAATTTTCGAAATTTCGTATTTTCGAAATTTCGTATTTCGAATTTTCAGTTTTTGAATTTTTAGTTTTTGAATTTTTTAATTTTCAAATTTTTCAGTTTTCGAATTTTTCAATTTTTTAATTTCGAATTTTTCAATTTTAGAATTTCGAATTTTTAAATTTTCGAATTTTTCAATTTTCGAAATTTCGAATTTCGAATTTTTAAATTTTCGAAATTTCGATTTTTGACATTTCGAATTTTTAGAAATTTCGAATTTCGAATTTTTCAATTTTCGAAGTTTTCAATTATCGAATTTTTTAATTTTCCAGTTTTTTCGAAATTTCGTATTTTTGAAATTTCGTATTTTCGCATTTTTCAGTTTTCGAATTTTCGATTTTCGAATTTTTCAATTTTCGTAATTTCGATTTTCAAATTTTTCAATTTTCGATATTTCGAAATATGAGAGTTCGGAAATATGAAAATTCGGATATACAAAATTTCAAAATTTCGAAAATTGAAAAATTCGAAATGTTTCAATTATCGAATTTTTCTATTTTCGAATTTCGAATTTTCGAAATACGAAAATTCGGAAATACGAAAAATCGAAAATTCGGAAATTGAAAAATTCGAAATTTGAAACATTTTTTTCAATTTTCGAATTTTTCAATTTTCGAATTTTTCAATTTTTGAAATTCAGAAATACGAAAAATCGAAAATTGAAAAATTCGAAAATTGAAAAATTCGAAAATTGTAAAATTCCAAATTTCGAAATTTCTGAAAAATTCGAAATTGGAAAAGTGAAATATTCGAAAATTCGAAAATTTAAAAATTCGAAATTTGAAAAATTCTAAAATTCGAATTTTTCGATTTTCGAATTTTTCAATATTCGAAATTTTGATTTTCGAATTTTTCAATTTTTGGAATTTCGAACTTCGAAAATTGAAAAATTCGAAAACTGAAAAATGTTTCAAATTTCGAATTTTTCAATTTTCGATTCTTTCCATTTCGAATTTTCGAAATTCATAAATACGAAAATTCGGAAATTCGAAAATTCGAAATTCGGAAATTGAAAAATTCGAAATTTGAAACATTCGAATTTTTCAATTTTCGAATTTTTCAATTTTCTGAAATTTCGAATTTTCGAAATTCGGAAATACGAAAATTCGAAAATCGAAAAATTCGAAAATCAAAAAATGCAAAAATTGAAAAATTCTAAAATCCGAAAAATTTTCGTGAATTTTCGGAAATTCGTAAATTAAAATTTTTCGGAAGTCCGAAAATTCGTAAATAAAAAAATCGTAAATACAAAAATTCGTAATTAACGAATTTCCGAATTTTCGTAAAAAAACTAATTAGAAACAAAATGAATTGCACATGTCTAGAAGGAACCCTAGATACCTTTTGAGGAACCCTATTTGAGAATTGTCTACTTTAGAGAATGGTTTCTTAAACTATGGGTCAGGACCCAAAATTGGTTGGTGAACAGTTTTGTAATGGGTTGCCACATTACTGTGTAGTAAACCCAGCTTCGTTTTTCCAAACTATCAGTGGTAATTTATCTAGCACACTTTGGGCTAGATTCACGTATCCTGGCGTATTTTAGTGCGGGCGTAGCGTATCTCATTTACGCTACGCCTCCGCAACTTAGACAGGCAAGTGCAGTATTCACAAAGCATTTGCTCCGTAAGTTGCGGCGGCGTAGCGTAAATCAGCCGGCGTAAGCGTGCCGAATTCAAATTGAGAAGAGGTGGGCGTGTTTTATTTAAATAAAACATGACCCCACGTAGATGACATCTTTAACGAACGGCGCATGCGCCGTTCGTGAAAGAATCCCAGTGCGCATGCTCGAAATTCCGCCGCAAATCGTCAATGCTATCGACGTGGACGTAATTTCCACAAAACCCTATTCGCGAACGACTTATGCAAACGACGTCAAAATTTCAAAATTCAACGCGGGAACGACGTCCATACTTAACATTGGTTGCTCCTCATATAGCAGGAGCAACGTTACGCCGCAAAAAGCCTTACGCAAACAACGTAAAAAATTCCGCCGGGCGCACGTACGTTTCTGAATCGGCGTATCCAGCGCATTTGCTACCCTGAAATCTATGGAAGCGCCCCTAGCGGCCAGCGTAAAATTGCACACAATTAGACGCCGGCGTATTCAAGTTACGTCGGCGGAGGAAGCCTATTTTTTCAACGTATCTGCCTTTGAGAATCGGCGTAAAGATATGACGGCGCAGATTTGAAATTACGGCGGCGTATCTGGAGATACTGTACGCCGCCGTATGTTGTTGCTGAATCTAGCCCAGAATGTTTCAAATCGTATACTAACACATTCTGAGGCATAGCCTATAAACAGAATGCTTAATGTATGACAGTGAACATTTATTTCTATGGGAATAAAACAAAAGTAATATTCCTTTTCCAGGACACACCACCCCTTTGAAGGCCTATAAAACAATTAAACTAACATGACACACACATGTACAGTATAGGAGACTCTAGTGTGTATGTGAGGTGGGGAGAATAAAACAGACACTGTTAGAGGAAAAGTTCACACTTCTAGTGGAAAAATGTAAAAAAAAAATTAAGAATTTATTGCTTTTGACTTCACTTAGACCCCTTTCACACTGAGGAGTTTTTCAGGCGGTACAGCGCTAAAGGAGAGAAAAAAATCTCCTGTCAGCAGCATCTTTGGAGCGGTGAGAGGAGCGGTATGTATACCGCTCCTTCACCGCTCCTTCCCATTTAAAACACACACAGAGATCCACGACCTGTTAGGGAGAGGAGACCAATGGTGTGTCCCTTGTACATAGGTACAACCATCGGTCACCTCCCCCAGTCAGTCCTCTCCCCCCAAAGTAAGAATCACCTAGCAGGGAACATATTTAACCCCTTGATTTCCCCCTAGTGTTAACCCTTCCCTGGCAGTCACATTTGTACAGAAATCAGTGCATTTTATAGCACTGTTCGCTGTATAAATGTCAATAGTCCCAAAAATGTGTCAAAAGTGTAATATCGCAGTCGTGACAAAAATCGCAGATCGCCGCCATTACTAGTAAAAAAAATAATAATAAAAAAAAGTAATCATTTTATCCCTTA
The DNA here is from genome assembly GCF_905171775.1 of Rana temporaria. Classification (NCBI taxonomy): domain Eukaryota; kingdom Metazoa; phylum Chordata; class Amphibia; order Anura; family Ranidae; genus Rana; species Rana temporaria. The sequence continues at coordinate 92,356,188 of NC_053489.1, read as the reverse complement.
TTTTGTAGGCGTTATAACGTTTGCGCAAACCAATCACTATACGTTTATTGCGATTTTTTTTTACCAAAAATATGTAGAAGAATACGTATCGGACTAAAAAAATTGGATATTTATTATAGTAAAAAGCAAAAAATATTGTGTTTTTTTTTTCAAAATTAAAACCGCACAGGTGATCAAATACCACCAAAATAAAGCTCTATTTTTAGGAAAAAAAGAACGTCAATTTTGTTTCGGAGCCACGTCGCACGACCGCGCAATTGTCATTCAAAGCGTGACAGTGCCGAAAGCTGAAATTTTGCCTGGGCAGGAAGGGGGTATATGTGCCCAGTAAGCAAGTGGTTAAAATACTTTAAAATACAGTCAAACAGTAAACATGAAGGTTTTTTTTTTAGCACAATGTGCATAAGACTGCATGTCTATTTATGTCATTTAAATTAGGTTTTAATGATCATACAGGACTACATTCTTTTAACTTGTGTTGCACTGTCAATCTGCAGCAATGCAAATCATGTAGGGCCAGATCCACAGACGAAGTACGCCGGCGTATCTACTGATACGCCGGTGTACTTTCCAGCGTCGTATCGTTGTTTTGAATCCAGAAGATACGACGGCTTCTGGGTTAGATCCGACAGGTGTACGTCTTCGTACGCCTTCGGATCTAAGATGCAATACTTCGGCGTCCGCTGGGTGGTGTTTTCCGTGTCGGGTATGCAAATTAGCGATTTCCGACAATCCACGAACGTACGCACGACCGTCGCATTTTCTAACGTCGTCTGTAGTCGGCTTTTTCCGGCGTATAGTTAAAGCTGGTATTTTGCGGCGTATACGTCCGTGAATAGGGATGGACGTAACTCACGTCTAAGTGAAAAAAATGACGTCCTAGCGACGTCATTTAGCGCAATGCACGTCGGGAAATTTCGGGACAACGCATGCGCAGTTCATTCGCTGCGGGGACGCGCTTCATTTAAATGAAACCCGCCCCCAACCCGCCCAATTTCAAATTCCCCGACAGAAATACACTACGCCGCCGTAACTTGTGGCGCAAACTCGCTGAGGATTCGAAAATGCGCCAGGTAAGGTACGGCGGCGTAGTGTATCTCTGATACGCTGCGCCGTTCTACATGTATGTGGATCTGGCCCGTAGTCTTTTGTTTTCTCTAAGAAAAATTTACCATGCCTTCTTTTCTACATAGATAGAAAATATTACTTGGGTTTTAGGTGTACTTTGAAATACAGGGGTCTCAAAAGGATGGGCAGAAGTCTTGCTAATAGATGTGTGAGTTTATGGAATCCCTAAGGACACGTTTATGGAAACACTTTTTAACCTTGTGATTTTTTAACTGCAATTTGTTATTTTATCTCAGTGTGGAAGTCGATAGGAAAATGCTCAGATACTGTCAAATATTTGGTATTCCCTCGTCTGAAAGGATCGCAGGTGTGAAAGTGCAGACATTAGCTCTCTTTTGACCGTAGTCTATATATTCCATAGTCATTTTTAAATAACTTTTACTGCCATCACTTCTGCTACATAAGAAAGCACAGCTCTGATCCTTGACTGTCAGTCCCATCTGTTTTTTTACACAGATAAGACATAACGTATTCACACAGTTATTACATCTTTACAGAACATAGTGATGTCTATGTTTATACTTGTCACAGGAATAGAACGCCTTCTATAAAAGACCAAAAAGAGAGCAGTGGGAAAAAAAATAAAAAATCTAGCAAGATGTTCACTGTCTGTTGCAAAACTTGTTCACTGTCTGCTAATAAACTGTCTCTAATTTTTCCTGACAAGCCTAATAGACAAATAATTCAAATTACACAATCGGTAGCAAATTTTTGGGCCATTGATTCCTTCTGCTTACTGACCAGAATAAAACAGTTTTTGCAGCATTCATAACTGAAATCTGAATACATTAGAAAGCCTCTTGAGCCGATTTTTGTTTTCTCTTTTTTTTTTTTCAAAATAAACAAACTCTGTTTACTCAAGTCAACCTACGATTCAGCCGATAGACCACACTGATTCGGTTTGTAGAGGAGAAAAAAAAAGAAAGCTTTAAATTGTGAATTTTCCCAGTTGAGTATATGAGGGGTCTGCAGTGATCTTCTCTGCACATTTTCTGACCAGAATAAGTCCTGGATTGTGGGCAGGTCAGCACCAATTATTTTTCTGCAGGCCTGACTGCCCCCTATTGTCTAGTCCTATCCTGTTTGAAGTCTAAAGAACAGACTCAGATACTGGTTATACATCTTAGGCCGGGTACACACGGGCAAACATGTACGATGAAACCGGTCCGTCGGACCGTTTTCACCGTACATATCTGCCCGGGGACTTCTGTACGATGGCTGTACTAACCATCGTACAGAAGTCCGCGCGTAAACAATACGCGGGGGGTGTCCGCGCCGTCACCGCGATGATGACGCGGCGACGTGGGCGGGCCTGCCTTTTAAATGCTTCCACGCATGCGTCAAAGTCATTCGACGCATGCGAGGGACGGCGGGCGCTCGGACATGTACGGTAGGTCTGTACAGACGACCATACATGTCCGAGCGGGCAGGATTCCAGCGGACGGTTTTAAAACAAGTCCAGGAATATTTGCCCGCTGGGAAAAGGCCTGGCGGGCAAATGTTTGCTGGAATTCTGCCCGCTCGCGCCTACACACGACCGAACATGTATGCTGAAACTGGTCCAGTTTCAGCATACATGTTTGGTCGTGTGTATGGGGCCTTAGAGAGATTCAGATAGTACATCTTTTGCTTGGCTTTTTTGAGGATTGTGTTGATGTTGGATGTCCATTTCAGGTCTTGGGAAATTATGGATCCCAACCTCTGATGGTTTCCATAGTCGACACAGTACTGTTGAACATGAAGGGACAGTGTGGAAGGGCTTCCCCTGAAATCCACTATCACCCTTATGGTTTTGAGCAGTGTTGCCAACCGCCAGTATTTTTACTGGCAGCCAGTAAAAAACAGGCAATTTTTCTCCTGCCAGTAAATGCCAGTAAAAGTAAAAGGTTGGCAGTAAAAAAATATCTGTGACGCTCGGTTTGGTCCGGAGCCAGCTGGGACCATCCGAGTGCTTGCCACAGTGTGATCGTGGCGGGTCTGACGGAGGCGGTGCCTGAGCATGTCCTGTGATGTCATGGTGCAATGGAGCCAAGCAGAGTGGCCAGAGCCTCGTGTGTGGACCTGCGGTATGGGAGCAAGGCAGGCTGGGACCAGGACCGTCAGTGCTATTTAGACTGGAGTGGACTGGAGGGACCACTTGGTTTGGAGAGAGACTGTCACTGTGACTTAGGAGGGGATGTGTTGTGTCAGTGAGGTCTCATCATCCTCTGTGCGGCTGCACACTGCTGTCGATGTCACTGTGAGAGTCATGTGTGTGTGACGCCCATTCAAATTTTTTTCCCTCCTTAGTCCTGTCCCTGAGCTACTTACGATATCAAAAAAAAAATAAAAAATATTTTTTTCCCCTTATTATCTATCGTTAATCATATTGCTAATTGCATACTCTAATTTGCACTTAAAACTGTAAGTTGAAAATGCAAGTAAAAACTTGGCTGTGCCAGTGAGTTTTGGGAGTTGTGTCAGTAAATTTCAATCTGGTAGGTTGGCAACACTGGTTTTGAGTATGTTGGGTTTCAGTTTGTTATGATTGCACAACAGGGCCAGCAGATCTACTTTATGACTGTGTGCGGACTTGCCATGTTTTCAGTTGAGATCGATGATGGTTGTGGCATCCAAATGTGAATTCCCCGAAGTGCAGTCATTGGCATAGAGCAGTGTTTCTCCACTTTTTTTTTCAGTCATGGCACCCTTTAAAATTCTGCTCAATCTCGAGGCACTCCAGTCTAAAATGTAAAGAACTAAGAGCCAGATTCACAGAACAAATACGCCGGAGTATCTACTGATACTCCGGAGTATTTTCAAATTTGCCGCGTCGTATCTTAGTTTGTGATTCACAAACAAGATACGACGGCTTTTGGCTAAGATCCGACAGGCTTACGGCTTCGTACGCCTTTGGATCTTAGGCTGCAATACTTCGGCTGCCACTGGGTGGAGTTTGCGTCGTTTTCCAGCGTCGGGTATGCAAATTAGCATTTACGGCGATCCACGAACCTACTCGCGTGCGTAACGTTGTTATTTCCCGTCGCAAAGTTAAGCAATCTTTTTCATTGCTTAACTTTACACCAGCCATGTTAAAGTATGGCCGTCGTTCCTGCTTCGAATTAAAAAAAATAAAAATTTCGGCGTAAGTACGGCGTAAGTACGTTACGCACGTCGCCATTCACAAACACGTGAGGGCGCCGTAATTTCGCGCAAAGCACGTGGAGAAAATTGCGAACGAAGCATGCGCAGAACATTCGGTGCGGGTGCGCACCTAATTTAAATGTTACACGCCCCATTTGAATTAGGCGGGCCTGCGCCGGACGTCTTTACGATACACCGCCGCAAGTTTACAGGTAAGTGCTTTGTGAATCAGGCACTTACGCTGAAAACTTGCGACGGTGTAACGTAAACACGATATGTTACGCCGCCGGAGTTCTACGAGAATCTGGCCCTAAGCTAATAGCTTTACATAATGTGGCAACATCCACATATGTAGGACACCCAGCATTGGAAGTGATTTATTATAGCAAAGCTAACACACCTTTGCACACTGGTACTGGCTAGTATTCCAGCATTCCTGGTGATGGGGAGAGACAGTAGAGGGGAAAACAATAAGGCATTTACCTGACGTCCTCCTTATCAATCAATTACATCATCAGTTGTTAGGATGCACGAGGCTGGTCCTCACTCACAGTGTCCAAGGTTGTAATCTACACAATAGAAAATTGTAGTTTATATAACAAAAAGGGAGGCTTGATCCACCTGCTTGCTTGTTTTTGGGCAATTTTTAGGCATTTTGCTAAGGCACCCCAGAGGAACCCAGAAGGCATACCAGTGTGTCTGGGCACCCTGGTTGAAAAAGACTAGTATAGAGGGACAACAGTAGTGGGGAGGTAACCTAGCCTTGGGGAGCACCAGTAGTTACTGTCTTCGTGCTGGTTTAATTTCTCCCAATCTCACCTGCTGCTTCATGTCTGTCAGATGGTAGGTAGAGGCAGGCACAGTGAGCTATGTGAGTTTGGAGTGGAGGATGTGCATAGGGGACACAACATTTGCAGCTGTAACCAGGACCCATTGGTGCTTGGGCCTTTTTTCAACATTCTGTTTACTGTCAGGCCATAAGACTTGCAATTGTATATGTGTACCTCTTGTACATCATATGCATAATTCATGGAAATGATAGAAGTGGCTTGACTTACATTGCCACCATCACCATCTCTAATGCCGCGTACACACGATCAGTCCATCCGATGAGAACGGACCGATGGACCGTTTTCATCGGTTAACCGATGAAGCTGACTGATGGTCCATCGCGCCTACACACCATCGGTTAAATAACCGATCCTGTCAGAACGCGGTTCACTTAAAAAACACGACTTGCTGTAAAAAAACGAAGTTCAATGCTTCCAAGCATGCGTCGACTTGATTCTGAGCATGCATGGATTTTTAACCAATGGTTGTGCCTACTAACGATCGGTTTTGTTCTATCGGTTAGGAATCCATTGGTTAAATTGAAAACAAGTTGGCTTTTTTTTAACCGATGTTAAATAACCGATGGCGCCCACACACGATCGGTTTTGACCGATGAAAACGGTCCATCAGACCATTCTCATCGGTTTAACCGATTGTGTGTACGCGGCATAATACAGCCTCCAATATTTGAAATTCCCATGGGACTTTAATTGCAATATATATATCAATCATGACCAAAGTGTATAATAAAACTTTACACCATAGCTTTATTCACGAACAAAATATAAAACAGTCAACTATAAAATCACATGTTGGCTGGGATAGTGAGGTTACACTTTGAACTGACAAAATACCCATAGGCATATTTGTACCACTTCTTTATAAATTCTTTATTCAAAGCACTGAAAAGTGGAACAGATGGTTACAAACAATTGTGTTACATTAAAGCAGAGAAAGAGAAAGCAAAAAGAATCATTGACAGGTCAACACAATACATAGAAGCTGAATGTATCAACATAGATCAATCCTAAAGTATTGAGCAGTAAGACACAGACTTATTGGAAACTGATGCTCCATTTCCCATTCGTCATTTTCTAGCTTTACTATCATGTAGTATTACTTTAGCTTTTTCCAAATTAATAAATATATATAAGAAGAAAATATTTTTTTTTTGCAATTTTTGTAAAGCGTGTTTAGCAGAGATGTGTTATAAAACAATCCTCCCCTGCAAATCTGCACAGGGAAACTGCTGGCCTGAAAAAAAGAAAAGAAGCAGCAGCCCTAGTGAAGCTCAGAATCTTGGAACAATTCACAGAGAAAGAAGAAGCTCAGCACCATTTTCTTACAGCCTATGATTGACATGCAACTATTATTTGTTAGTTACTTACCCCATCTATGCAGCGCTTCTCCCGGGCTCTCGGCTGCGGCATCTCTCCTGTTCTCCAGCTCTACACGGGTGACGGCTCTGGCTTCCATTTCCTCCCTTTTTCTCGGCGGCCAATCAGGAGTCTTCTCTTTTTGGCCAATGAGAAAACGGATCTCACACCTGCTTCAGATTGGCCAGATTGAGGATCAGTGTTACAATAGAGAATATGCATTTGCTGTTGTAACACCTGGGTGGGCTCATGGCGCAATTCTCTGCGCCACAAGCCCACATAATTAGAAGCCTATTATAGCCTAATCAGGTGCTTAAAAAAACACCCCTGCTGCTGTAATTCAGGCACCTGGCGTCCTAAAAGGGGCTGCACGCCTGAATATGGGGTGGAGGCGGCTGTGGATAGATTCATGCTATGCTATGCTATAGGGGGTGGCATGGAGAGAGGGGGCAGTGCCCGCGCGCCCCTAATGGATGGGTCGCCACTGCATGTCAGCTTGTTCAATTAAGCTTTGGAAATGAAACCTTGAAGTTGTCCCCTACTGTATGTCTTCCTACACTTCAAAAGACTGTAAAAACCTCTTCTGTATTGCAGTTATCTTAATCAAAATTGTGTTTAATTTAAACTATCTAGTCAAACTAGCTCCACTGAGGTATGTCAATGCATATAGAGGCATTGAAACAGAACATTTTAATTTTAACTGTTCAGTTCATTCTGATTTCCCCTGCCAAGTATTGATTTGGCTGTCTTTGAGACCTCTACTCCTTAATGTAAACAAAAAGCAGGTTTGGAACTTTGAGGATGAATTGCTTCACAGCAGCTGCAGCTAAGAGGCCAGTGAGGATTTGTTTAAAATAGTATTTACTGCTGCTTACTAAAAAAAATTTAAAAACAATTTTTTTTAAATGTTACCTAACCAGCTGCAAGATTAGAAGCAAATTACAATGGAATTTCAGCAAAGGCAAAATTGAGAATTTTGTGGCAAAATCACTTTTGCCAAAATCACTCTGCTCACCCTGATCATTACCAGAGATATGCTTATGATGTCTCTAAAGTTGCACTGGTGATAGTTAATGCGGCCAGTATGGATACAAATATTTATTTTAAACATCACACTTACTACATTATATAGAATGAGGATCCCAGGGGAGCTATCCTGACCTACTTCTATACAGAGGTGAAAATTCCAGTAAAAGGAAACACAACATCAATATTTTTCGAGCAGATTTATTTTTTTTCTTTAATGCTGAACTGTAGACAAGCAGGTAGACACAGATATATTGCATTCATGGGAATTATTTTATTTGATAAAGGATTTTTGATTCTGTATATCAGTATGTGATGCAAACATCCCTGTCAGACAGCACAGCTAGGCCCTGAACATACCACATGCATTAACTACACAGATTCCACACAAACTCTGACTTTGGGTTGGATATTATAAGGTCAATGCACTAAAAAATCAACAACACTGTTCACTTTGCTATCTCTGTTTTCTTTTTTTTCCCTGTCATGTTGACTGTCAACACATTGCTTGATTTAGTTTCTAGTGCTGCCCTCCTTCTCTCAGTGTTTCTGTGCAGAGAATTACAGGAGACTAACAGCAGGGCTCAAGTCCTGCGGGAACGCGTGGGAACGTAGTCCCTGCACTTTTTTCACATCAGGAACGCAGTTCCCTTTGCAGGACTAGAGCAGCCGAGAGCAGCCGAGCCGCCCGAGCCAATCATTCACTAAGCAGCCATGTCCAGCTCGAGTCACTGTCAGGGGCAGGCGAACCTTAGTAATCCTTTATGTTACTGGCCGCTTCCTGTATATGGATTCATCGGGTAGTGTGCGGGTATTCCGTCACTTCCTCAATGCCGCAATTGTCATTGTTCCCAGGAGACATTGCGGAGGTCTGCCGCAAGTTATCGCGGGATTTAGAAAGAACTTGCTTAAAGTTTTACCCGATGAATCCATATACAGGAAGCGGCCAGTAACATAAAGGATTACTAAGGTACAGTGGATCGAAAAACAAACAAAAAACATGCGGTTTAGTAATTATGCATATGAGTGTATCATTTATTTATTTTTTGGTGGGGGAGTGGATCTTGGGTGGGAGTTCCCACACCTTTTTCCCCCAGGACTTGACCCCTGACTAACAGGACATATTTATGTACCTATACTAGTCACATTTAAAATACTTTAATTTTTAAAGGATAATTTAGCTTTAAATATTCATTCCTGTAAGCACCTGGCTTTTTTCAACATAGTAACTATTTAAAAATGAGCCTTGAATTCTCTTTGATGGAAGTATGTTAAAATACATATTTTCATATATTCATAATACAGATTTCATATTTACTTGACAAAAAAACAGCTATAGGAGGCGCCCGCAGCACGTCACTGGAGTTGATGCACGTTGCAGGCAGCGATGTTCGCCGGCCGCCACCAATCGCTCCACAGAGAGCCAGAACGGGGATCTGTCAATGTAAACAAGCAGATCCCCATTCTGACAGGGGAGTAGAGAGAAATTGTCTGTTCCTGGTGATCAGGAACAGCGATCTTTCTCCTCTTCCAGTCAGTACACTCCCTCCACAGTTAGGAACACCTCCCAGGGAACACTTAACCCCTTTATCACCCCCTACTGTTAACCTGTTCACTGCCAGTGCCAATTATACAGTAATCAGTGTCTATTTTAGCTCTGATCACTGTAATAATGTCACTGGTCCCAAATGAGTGTCAAAAGTGTCCGATCTGTCCACCGCAATGTTGCAGTCCCGCTAAAAATTGCTGATCACCGCCATTACTAGCAAAAGAAATGAATACAAAAATGCCATAAATATATCCCCCTATTTTGTAGATGCTATAACTTTTGCGCAAACCAATCAATATACGCTTATTGCAATTTTTTACCAAAAATATGTAGAAGAATACATATTGGCCTAAACTGATGAAGAAACTAGTTTTTTTTTTTTTTTAATTGGGGATATTTATTATAGCAAAAAGTAAAATATATTGTTATTTTTTTTCAAAATTGTCGCTTTTTTTTTGTGTATAGTACAAAAAATAAAAACCAAACAGATGATCAAATACCACCAAAAGAAAGCTCTATTTGTGGGAAAAAAAGGATATAAATTTTGTCATATGAAGTCATATGAATGTTATAAAAAATGACCTTTCCTTTTCAATCTGTAGCCCCTGTAATTTTCTGTAAATGCAATGCAATATGGCTACTTGGAGGTGTTCTGTACACAAAATGTGTACAGAATGCCCTCATAAACATAATTTTCAGCTAGGGTGATTGGTTCACAATTTCCCCTAGAATTCTGCACTAAGAAGGCACGCATTTAAGGACGTTTAATGGGATGTATACTATAGAGTGTTTTTCATATTGTGTGCTAATAATGTCCTTTATTCAATAATTGGAGTATGCAGTCCTGTTGTCACAATATTTATTTTTTTATTAGGCTATAAAATATTTTTGTAAGTGCCTGATGTATTAACAAGATAACTGTTGGCATGTTGTTTATACATACGTAGTTGTAACAACCATTCTCACTTATTATACTGTAATTGCTAGTTCTGCCATGAGGTGATAGTATCAGCTGTAAGGCTTGTTTGGTGTAATTTCTGTGTTAAATAAATTCAATTTTAGAGAAAATCTCTCTGTACGACTATATTTCTACCAGCATACTGTGCCTGTAAAGTCCAACAACTAGCCCCTAGTTAATTCTCTCTTCTTGTTTGGTGGAACCACATGGTTATGATGTAATGACTCTCAATGTCCCATTTTCCAATAAAACAAGAAGGACTACATGGGTACATGGGAGTGTATACAAGAGCCTAAATCAAACCCACTTGCAGATGAGAAGACAGCGAAAGATCAAAAAGTACTATATTCCTGAGCATAGATGAAAATTTAATTGTGTACAATGTGAAACTACAAAATAAATGTAGAAGGAGCTACAAAAGGTAAGCAAGGAAGCAAATCTCAACATTAAACTGTACTTAATTACAAAGCTACACCAGACTAGACCAGATTAGGCTTATGAAAGGTCAGCACATGCAGGGTGATGTAGAAGAAATAAAATAATTTCATATAGCAGCACTGCTACTCAGTGGTCTCCCAGACAGCTATGAGATACTTGTTACAGCACCTGACGATGAGCTTACACTGGAATGTGTTAAAGAAAACTTGTAGAGGAGTATAAGGGAAAAACAGAAAGCGCAAACAATGAAAATGCTCCTATGGTGGAATCTACACTAAGAATCTACTGCAATGCTTGTATTATGCATGGTGACATACATTAATAGTTTGTGTTCAAAAATAGATAACCAAAAGGCAAACTGCAGAATTTGTAAAGCATGGTTGAAACAGAAAAAGAGAAAAGTGAAACAACAAACAGCCAATACTGTTGAAAAAGAAATAGAAGTCACTGAGAGTCAAAGCTGAGGAAAAAGGTAACCCTTCGAAACGCGTCAACCAGCAGTGGTTCATACATCCTCTCTTTAGGATCTGGAGACTTCTACCAGTAGACAGATCATCATAAACCAAAGATTGTTACATTGTGGTTTTCTTTTGATGCTCAATTTTCTTTTAATAAATACATCAAAGGATAATGCACAAAGCTGGTGCGCCCACTCTTTTTTCTACTTTCTTTTCAAACAGATAATAACACTGAGTACACAAATAGTAAAACCCAAGCTAATCTGGGGAAGCAGACTACTGTACCTTACAATCCAGAACAAAAAAGTGTGGCAAAGGGAATGAACCACATCTTAGGTAAAGGTGACAGACGCATGCTTTTTATATGGATATGTTAACAAGATACTGGGTAGAGGCAAGTATGGCAGCCTACTATCTCCAAAACTGCTTATCAGTAAAAGCATCAAAGAAAACAACACATATGGGACATGGAATGGAAAGAAGCCTGACCTGAACCACTTTGATATCATTTCAAAGCATGCGTAGACTTTACTAAAGAAAAGTGCAGAACATGGGGATCTTGGGCCAGATCCACAAAAGTGATACGACGGCGTATCTGCTGATACGCCGTCGTATCCCTGTTTCTAACTATGCAGCTGATTCATAGAATCAGTTACGCATAGCTAGTCCTAAGATCCGACAGGTGTAATGGACTTACACTGTCAGATCTTAGGATGCAGTACCGCGACCGCCGCTGGGGGCATTTCTCGTCGTAATCCAGCGTCGGGTATGCAAATTAGCACTTACGGAGATCCACAAAGCTTTTTCCCTTCGTTAAGTCGCCGTAAGTGTTAGTTTGCCGTCGCAAAGATAGGGCTACTTTTACAAAGTGTAAAGTTAGTACACCATGTAAAAGTATACCCGTCTTTCCCACGTCGCTGTCAATTTTTTTTTTAATTTTTTTTTCCCGCCGCATCTCTTTTTCACAAGTCGCAATTCACAAAACTCGGCGCAACGTAACTTCGCGCAAAGCACGTCGGGAAAATAGCGTCGGGAGCATGCGCAGTACATCCGGCGCGGGAGCGCGCCTAATTTAAATGGGACTCGCCCCATTTGAATTGGCCCGCCTTGCGCCGGACGGATTTAAGTTACACCGCTGCAAATTTCCAGGTAAGTGCTTTGTGGATCGGGCACTAACTTGTGTAATTTGCGGCGGTGTAACTTAAATCACAAAAGTTACGTTGCACCCGCTGGTTGTGGATCTGGCCCCTTGTGCCTACCGTGAGTCTCAAAAAGGTTATGGAATTCAGCATCCAGATGCCAATAACAATCAACAGAAGTGTACCGTATTTATTAATGAAAGACCTATGTATCAAAAGCCTCATAAAGTGATACAGTCAACACTGTCTGAACAACCCGAGGAGTGATTTATATAATGAAGGGGTAGAAGTAAAAACACCTTTAACCTCAATAAAATACTCTACAAGATCCAAAAAGGGCATCCCAGATAGGTGCCTGTCATTTATAATTTGTGCAGCACTACTGCCTATCAAGAAAAGAAATGCAAAAGCTACCTGTTTATGAGAAACAAAATCCAAGTAAAGCTGCAGATGAAGACATTACACCTCTCAGCCAGCAAGCTTAGGAATTTACAGAATTACTTCAAGGCAAACATACAATTCGATCTAAATTAATTTTTAACCACTTAAGGGCCTTGCCTGTTTTTCAGACTTGGTGTTTACAAGGTTAAAAACATTTTTTTTGCTAGAAAATTACTTAAAACCCCCAAACATTATATATATTTTTTTCTAACACCCTAGAGAATAAAATGGCGGTCATTGCAAAACTTTTTGTCACACCGTATTTGCGAAGCGGTCTTACAAGCGCACTTTTTTTGAAAAAAAAATCACTGTTTTTAATAAAAAAATAAGACAACAGTAAAGTTAGCCCATTTTTTTTAATATTGTGAAATATAATGTTACGCCGAGTAAACTGATACCCAACATGTCACACTTCAAAATTGCGCCCGCTCGTGGAATGGCATCAAACTTTTACCCTTAAAAATCTCACTAGGCGACATTTAAAAAATTCTATAGGTTGCATCTTTTGAGTTACAGAGGAGGTCTGGGATAGAATTATTGCTCTCGCTCTAACAATCGCGGTGATACCTCACTTGTGTGGTTTGAACACCGTTTTCATATGTGGGCGCTACTCACGTATGCATTCGCTTCTGCGCGCGAGCTCGTCGGGACAGGGCGCTTTAAAATAAAAATATGTTGTTTTCTTATTTATTTTTATTTATTTTAATAATTTTTACACACAAAAAAAAAAAAAAAAATTGGTCACTTTTATTCCTATCACAAGGAATGTAAACATCCCTTGTAATAGAAAAAAGCATGACAGGTCCTCTTAAATATGAGATCTGGGGTCAAAAAGACCTCAGATCTCATATTTAGACTAAAATGCAAAAAAAATAAAAAAAATTGTCATTTGAAAAAATGAGAACAAGAAAATATGCCTTTAAGAAGCATGGACGGAAGTGACGTTTTGACGTCGCTTCCGCCCTGCTATGCTATGGAGACGAGTGGGGGCGATCTTGCCCTCACTCGTATCCCAGCCGAGCAGGAGACAGGACCCGATCGCCTCCGCTGCTGCCGACGGCTCCGGTAAGTGGCGGAGGGCGCGGGAGAGTGGCGGGAGGGGGGGGGCCCTCTCCTGTCGCTGATAACGGTGATCTCACGTCGAATCCGCCGCGGAGACAGCGGCTGCTGCCGTTACCGAGATATCCATCTTTAAAATAATGACGTATATATACAGTACGTGAGCGGGTCCTTAAGTGGTAAGTCTGTAGGTAAAGAGAAATACTGGTTGCAAGAGCATATTCGCAAAAGTATGGGGAAGCCTATAATGCCTATAAATGCTCCAGTTGCAAAACAGTATTTTTAGAAACTTGCTGACTATTGCAGACCAACAGATTGTGATTACAAAACATCACATGAAAGCAGCCTTTCTCAACAGCAACATTGGAGGGGAGTTGTACATGACAGAACTAGAAGAATTTATAGGAGCTGATGAAGAACATCAGATTTGTAAGTCACACGGATCGTTGTATGGACTCAAGCAGTCAACCAGAGCATAAAATAAAAAATAAAAATAAAGTCTTGTTAGACAAAGGTTCACGGGAAGTAGAGCTGTACGATTAATCATTAAGAATCGAGATCGCACATTTTTAGTCAGCATATTTGCATGCTGCATGCTTAATTGGCTCCCAGGCCTTCCACTCCATTTCCCAGTCTGCTCCTAATGTACAGGGGACTGTAAAAGGGGTGATACGAAGTCACATCCAGGTGAAGTCTCCAGTGACAACTCTGAGACCCTCCTAGTCCTCTATGAGTTTGAAGCCCAAGCCAAGCAGAATGATCTAGCGCTGGAGAGTGTGCTGGAGTATGTGTGGGGGATGCCCAACCTCGATGCCAAATTACTGGAATCCATTGCAATCCTTGTCCATGGAAGCATCCGCATACTATCCACCCATCTGCAAGAAAGCCTTACAAGGAGCCTTATCTGCTAAAGAAGGAGGACCCCCGGATGTGTCCAGACTAAGTAAGTGTCGGCACAGTCTGGTGAAGCTGAGCTTACCGGAGAGACTGGTGAAGGTGGAGGACGGTGAGCAGGAGGAGACCTGGGACTACTACTGGGAGGCCTCTGTATCATCACCAGCATGAAGGACTATCCAGAGATTGAGATCTTGTGGCTGATGACCCGAGTGAGGAACCATGGGATGGAGGACGGTGGGCAGGAGGAGACCTGGGACTACTACTGGGAGGCCTCTGTATAATCACCAGCATGAAGAACTATCCAGAGATTGAGATCTTGTGGCTGATGACCCGAGTGTGGAACCATGGGATTTTCCAGTACAGCTTCAAGAAACTCCCAGATACCAGCCGCTGGTGTGCTCTGGCTATGAGACCAGTGGCGTCTCCAGCTTTCATATTTAGGGGGGGCACATGGGGGGACAGGGAAAAAAGTAGGGGGGCCAACTATAAAATGCAATATATATATATAAAATCTCCTGGGGCCCATTACTACGATCCCGCAACGGGCCCTTTTACATGTTCTGTCGTGAGCTCCCTTCCTACTATACTGGGGCCCCCCAGGGTGGCAGAAAACAAGAGATATATGTCACCAGCACACCAAGAAAATATAAGGGTCCAAAGCAGTGGGAGAACTTTCAGGGTTGCAAAGGTTGTCTTGCCACCGGGGCCTGGTGTTCTGCCACAGTGGGGGATCCCCAGCTGTCCTGTCCCTGCTATTTACAGCGCTGGTCTGGCATCTGTCTCCTTGGCAGCGGCGGCAGTCTATTAGGACCTAGCGCTGGTGACATTATGGGTGCATTCAGGGGAAGGCTGGCACTATTGGTTATAGAGAGCTGAGCCCCCAGCTGGTCACCTAGCAGCAGTAATGCTGTATAACCTTCTCTGTTGACATGCTGATCGGGATGTGATCCAGGTGATGCTCCCAGTCAGATCTAATAAACACAATATTTATTAGCATCAAGAGTACAACCACATATATATATATATATAATCAAACGTATGTTCCGCAGCCGTGTGTGCTCTATGCCTGTAAAGTGTGGGCTTTGATCAATAAAATCTCTGATATTTAACACTAGGATTTGACTAAGAGCATCACCTGGATTGCATCACGATCAGCATGTCATGTCACTGCTGCTAAGCAACCTGCAGGGAGCTCAACTGTCTACAACCAATAGAGATGGGCTCGGGTGTGTTTGAAATCCCACATGCCCGATCCCGCCAGGAAGCCAACACTCCACAGTGCTAATCACAGGCAGTGAGACATTTCCTGATCTGTGCAGCAGCGGACCGGGAAATATCTCACTGCCTGTGATTAGCGCTGTGCAGTGTGGGCTTCCTGGCAGGCTCTGGCATGTGGAATTTTGAACATGCCCAGCCCATCTCTAACAACAAATTGTGCTGGCCCTCCTGTACATCAGCCCCATAAAGTAACCAGCTCTGGGTTCCAATGTCCTGCCACCGCTGCCAAGGAGACAGAGACCAGCGCTGTGAATAGCCGGGACAGGACAGTAACTCTGGTTGTTCCAGCACTGGTCCACACTGGGACGATTCCCCCATCCACCTATAATGTGTAGATGGGGAAATTGGATCATTTCTTTTTTTTTTATTATTCAACCTAATAGTTGAATGAAAACAAGTGATCAATGTATGGGCTGCCCAAGAGCTAAGACCAGCCATAGACAGTTTAAATCTCAGCTGGTTCAGCAGGAACTGGCTGAGATTTGAACCATTAATGAGCAGATTCTCTTATGATTATCACCAGTGGTTGCTGTATAGAATACAATTGCTGGGCAGGAGGGATATTCCCGTCAGCACTGTTTGTGTTGATGGGGGAATCATGCAAGTTTCTTTCCTGCAATCTGTGGATGTAGGAAAAAAATTTGCATTGAATATTACCTGCCTAACTGAAAGTGAAAGTGTAACAGAATGGCCCGTGACACCCAGAGACTTTTGAAGGATGGGGTTTACTCCTGTGCCAGCGTCACTATGCCCTTTTGGGCATAGGGTGACTGAGAAATGATAATTATAAATTACATGAGATGGGACATTACTGATAATTCATGTATTGCAGGATATCTTGAAATATTACAAGTTGTCAAAGTCTGACTCTGACAGGTCAATAGAGTGTTTTCATTCAATGTGGGGACACATGCTTTTGAGGTGTTAATTGAGTCTGCTCCTAGACATTCCTTTGTGTGATGCTAATACTGTTTTGTGTCCATTGTGCTAATTAGGTCTGCTCCTAAGACATGTTCATTGTGTATGCTAATGACACTGTTAAGATGTAGAATGTGACTTGTCAAGCTGTAGTAATTAACCCCTCTAAATGCGGAGCCAGACCGTCTGGGTAATAAGTAGTAATTAACTCATCGGAATGTTATTATCTAAAAGAATGTGTATGAAGCCCCCCATTGTGTGATGTGTGGGTGGAGTGTGTCTTTTTCCCTGTGATTAACTGTAACATGCTTGTACTGTATATAACAAAGCTAAGTTACCATTAAAGGATTCATTCATTCATTTTGGAGCCAGTACCAGAGCTTGTTTTGTCTCGTTTATTCTGGGAAATGAAATGGGTCGTGTCTGATGTCTGTCAGACTGTCGGATAACCTGTTGTGGGGCGATGGATTGGAATATCGTAAACGGTGGTGACCGTTACAGAAAGTAAATTGTGAATGTCTTGAAAGAACAGGAGAGGGGGAGGGAGACAGATGGGGGAGAGAAGGGATAGAGATCATGCAGTTCAGTGATTACAGTGTACACACATACCCACGGTCCAGGCTAGAATCTCAGGCATCATTCACACACATGCTGCTGATTTTCATATTTCCTGAACACACATCCCCTCTCTTCAGATACAGCACACCTGGCAGCTGTACAACGTTTTTAAATACTCAGACGAAGGCCGGCGTCTCAGAGAGGTCGACTGCCCGACCCTTAATCAGCCTCAGGTATAAGACCTGCTCTTTTAGACACGCAGACTACCTAGAAACAGACTGGATACTCCTTACGCCCTTCGGGGCGCTTTGCACCGACCCTGCCCGTGCAACTCCCCCCCCCCTCTACCTCCCTACCCTCCCCACCCGTCTTTCACTCTATGCTTCTTTCCTCTCTAACCTCTAACCTTTAACCTACTATCTTTATTGAAAACGGAAAATGGACCTGGAGGCCGGTCCGTACGAGATACACCATTAGTGCAGGGAGTTCAAACCTCAGAGGAGGAAGGACACATCCTCCTCGAGACGTAAAATCACATCTTGATGCTTAACTGAAGTAATGTTTAATAGGAGTATTAACCCCTTTGTACATTTGTGAATGTATACAACTCATGATGTCTCCGCTGTGACTGTGGTGTGTTGTTAATCTGTATGGACTGGTTTTCTTTGATGATAAATAAAAAATTTAAAAAAAAAAAAAAAAAAGATACAGCACACCGAGATAGTGTGGGCGGGACTGAAAGGAGAAGGAGGAGGAGCTTTATTCCTCCCTGCTCGTATGTGAGGAGAGTGGGGGGGGGAGGTGGCTAGACTCGCTGGGCTGTAAAAGAGTGTCATAGACTGACACTTGGCTCAGCTTGCAGTCACCACTCTCGGAATTTACAGGCTGGTTCTCCTGTCCTAAGGACGGGAGAAATCAGTCTGTTTTTTCAGTAGCTGAGATGAAGGCTTGGGCCCCCCTCCCCCACAGTGCTCATGGAGTCCTTTCTGCAACTCGCTTCTTCTCCGTGCCAATGAGGATGCAGGGGAAGGAGCAGATCAGGCGGCTGTGGTTGTGTGAACGCTCGCATTATGCAGTGTCAGCGAGCAGAGGGAGGGGGGAGGAATGCCCCGCAGAGCTGACTGGGGATGCTCTCCCTCTCAGGAGAGACTGTTACTCCAGCGGCGGCCCGAAAAAAAAAAAAAAAAAATAATTTTTTTTTGGGGGGGCACATGGTGGGGCACAGCATAATGTTGGGGGGGTCAGGGCCCCCTCTGGCCCCCCCCTAGAGACGCCTCTGTATGAGACTCCTCAAATACCTAGGACCTTTGAAGAGCAGCTATGAAAGCAAGATAATGGCTCTGTATGGTGACATGCATATAAAGAAAAGGATGAGCGAAGCCTCCTCTACCACACTGTGTTGTAGATATGAGTGTCCCAGTTATTTACACATTATCGCTTCTCCTAATTAGGGGAACCCAGCCGTAGCCAATAACAGGCATATACAAAAGAAAGGTTGTTGCCCCGACAGGGAGACCAAGAGGTGGTAACCCCTGGGACAACCGAGAGGCTACTATGGCAGTGACGGACAATATGTGTAGTAAAATATAAGTTTAATAAATATTTAAAGTTGCATTGTATAATTAATACACCTGGGACAGTAATACAAGTATAACACTATGAGAGCTGAGATAGCTATAGTAACAACCTATATTAGTTGGCCGGCCAAGAAACATGCACGTATGAGACTAATTCATTAAGCGTGCAACAAACAGCACATAAAGGACACAAACAAAAACAAACATACAGGACAAAAATGATTGTGGCGATCCGGACGCCGGATGGAGAACTTTTGCTGTCAATTCTAATCGGAAATCCGATATAGTGTGTGAGGCGGTTAGCCTGATATGCAAGTAGAGAGAGTTGTCAGCAAAAGTGCCCCTGCAGTAGGTAACTTAAATAAACAGATCTGAGTTGGATAACAGTCTTGATCTTGCATATATGAACCTGATGGCAAGATCAATGAAGGTTCGTATATACTAAGGTTTGGGCTAGCACTTAAAATGAATTTGAAAAAAAGTTTTGAAAAAATTAATTAAATAAAGATAATAAGAGTTTATCCGGGCTGCCCTGCCTACAAGATCAGTGTATGGTGCTGTTCCTATTGAGGATTTCAAAGATTCCGATGTGTGAAGCGGTTGAATGCAAGATTTGATGAAGAGGTTTTATATGTTACCACTGTAGGTCTGTGTTATAGGCTTCCATATTTCAGCATGGCATGTGAAAGCAGGATAATGAAACGATCTTACCAGCAAAGTTCACTAATTCACAGAGATCCGGAATCCGTTGGCTACTGGCTGCCTCCTTGCTGTAGTGTGATCCATTCTGGACAAGCTGGATAAGGAAAGAAGAGCTCCGAGTCACCAGCAATACCAATTACCAATGTAGGTTTTGTTGTATCCAGTCCATTGCTGGGTACATTTTATGTGTTATATCTCTTCAATTGCTGGGTACATTGTATCTGTTATATCTCTTCAATTGCTGGGTACATTGTATCTGTTATATCTCTTCAATTGCTGGTTACATTGTATTTGTTACATCTCTTCCATAGCTGGTTATATTGTATATCCTATACAGTATCTGATCCATTGCTGGTTACATTGTATGTTTTCTACAGTATCTGATCAATTTCTGGTTACATTATATTTGCTGTATCCTTTAAATTGGACATTGTTGTTCTGTCCACTGAAAGTGGAACAGAGGTTGCCCAGGGAAGGGAGGAACTTGAGTGCTTGCAGATGTAGACAGAGGAAATTCCAGCAGAAGATGCAGTCCTAACACACTATTAGATTTTCTGCAGATTTTTGTCTTCAGATTTACCAAAACCATATAATATGAGGTCAAACCTTAAGAGTTTCAATTTGTATGCAATCAGGCAGGCCCTTGTAATACATGGTTTTGGTAAATCTGAAGACAAAAATCTTCAGAAAATCTAATAGTGTGTATAGGGCTTGAGAACCGTCAGGTCAGGAAAAGTAGCCATGCTCAGTAGTCCAGCCGAGGTTAAAGAAGCACTCCACTTGTGCTGCAGGTCCGGGACATATGGCTGGTCAGAGCTCTCAGCAGACTTGCAGCAGGAACACTCAGCGGGGTGAAAAACTGCAACAGCAAACAGCCAGGCAGGTACTCGAACGGGTCGGGAAGACAGTATCAGAGACAGAAGCGTGGTCACAGGATTAGCCAGGGTCATCAACAGGCAGGAAGCAAATCACGAGCAGAGCCAAAGTCAGGAACAAGCCGGGGTCAGAAACAAGTGACAAGACAAAAGCATTATCCGAGATCAGGTCAGGAGTAAGCTGGATCAGCAACAAAGGGAACACACTGGAAGAACGCAAGACACAGGGAACAGCTGAAGATAGGTCAGCACTTTTGGGCACTTTACAATTCTGGGCACTTTACTGCCCAGGCCAATTTTTAGAACGGTTGAGGGACAATTTTGGGGGTAAGTTTTTCTTCACTTCTGTTATGAAACTTTGTAGATCATTTTTTTTCCTCCACTGATGTGTACTGATGAGGCTGCGCTGATGTGCACAGATGGGCGCTGATAGGTGGCACTGATGGGAACTGGTGGGCACTGATAGGTGGCACTGATGGACATTGATAGGTGACACTGATGGGCAGCCTTTATGGGCACTGATAGGCTGAAATTATGGCAATGATAGGCGGCACTGATATATGGCGCTGATGAGGAGGCACTGACTGACAGGCATCACTGATGGGCACTGCAAGGTATCACTGATGGGCACTGATTGGAATCACTGATGGGCCCTAATTGGCATGATTGGCATCACTGGGCATCACTTGTGGGCACTAGTGGACACCCTGACGTGATTAGACACGGCTGATCACATGGTAATGAGCCTATGTCAAAAAGGTTTACCATGATCGGAGATTCTGTGTGTCAAGCGATACACTGTACTACGGATCGCCACGCTGAGCGCCCCTGAAATCATATGACATCCAGTCAGAAAGGGAAAACCATTGCATGGCTGTCATTTTGCTATAGACTGGGTGGGATGTGGTTAAATAGTCCATCTAGCGCCAACATGCACTGTGCACGCATGCAAGCTCCTGGTTACCATTCTGCGGAGATTGCCATGCACATTTTTGTGAGCCAGACCTCTCACAGGAATTCCCAGACAGCTGTATTCTATATTTAAATAGACAATTAATCCAGTGTCAATCCTGTAAAAATAAAATATCAGTAGCAGACAGCTACTAAAATATCATTAGCTGATGAAGCTGATTCAAGGTAAAATAAATGAAGGAGCTGAAACTGCCACCAGGAAGGTTTAAAGAGCCTGAGATTGTGTCTAGCTGGATTAGTGAGAGGAGCTGTCAGACCAACCGCTATGTGAGTAAATCAGGAATGCATTTCGGAAGCTTAACTACGCCTCTATCAACCTTCTAGCCTCCTCTGGACACAACCCAGTGAGTGAGACAGTCCTTCTCTAGGCCAGATCTCTTTGGTAAATTCCTGCAGTCAGTTCTAGATCACTTTCAGGTCTGCCACCGCTGAGACCTCACAGAACAGTAACACAGTCCACTGGATACCCCTGAGGCTTGGAAATCTCTTTGCTGCAGAAGGACAATCTCTTCAGTGCTCCAAACTATTCGATTCTCAGCTACCATCTAGGCACACCTCCCCAGGGATTGGCTAGGCCATGATTAATATTCTGGCCGATTATTTGAATTCTCCCTCCTTAAGCTATAGCAACTCCTTTTAGAGGCAGAGAAAAGCAATCAAACGGCATGACACAGACTGAAGCAACGGCACATATGTGCCATTGCTTCAGTTTGCCCCAGTGCGCATGTGCCAATGACATTGGCAAATGCAGGGGAAAGGGAATATCTCCTAAACCGTGCAGGTTTAGGAGATATCCTGGGTAACTAGAAGTAAGCCTTAATATAGGCTTACCTGTAGCCAGGGGTGTATTTAGGTTTTGTGCTGCCCTAGGCCTGACTAAACTCGTTTACCACCTAATTTAAATATGACCCACCGCTTCCTGTCAAGGCCACACCCCTTTCGGTTTAAGACCCACCCTGAAATTTTCAATTGGTGACACTAGTTCTGATGGCCTGGGGGGGGGGGCAATGGATTCCCTTAATTTGCAAAGATTTCCTCTCACTTTCTGTTTGGCTATGGGACAGGAAGTGAAGGGAAATCTCTGCAATGGGGCAGGGATGGTAAAAAATTAGAAGCGACGCCCCCCCCCCCCCACAGTTGCAGAATGCCAACCGCCCACATACTGGAAGCAGTGCGGCCGATTTATGGGGGCGCTAAACGAATTTGCCTAACAGTGTAGTGCAAGCGGCGGGGACACTGTCTGTGCTGCCCCCCTGCAAAGTGCTGCCCTAGACCCGGGCCTTGTTGGCCTAGGCCAGGATACAGCATTGCCTGTATCATAAAGTGGTTGTAAAGGGTTTACAGACACTTTACATAGTAAGTTATCCCAGCATTTATATCTTTCTGATAGTCATTGCAATCGAAAAAGTGGCTTGGAAACATCTTCAATACACAGAACATCTCCAGCAGAACTTGACTAACTCCTTTTACCCACACCGTGACCCGGATAAATGAGAACCTTCATACACATGTCTGAAAACCCAATATGAACAAACTTATACTCAGGCCCCGTACACACGACCGAGTTTCTCGGCAGAATTCAGCCAGAAACTCTGTCGGAGCTGGATTCTGCCGAGAAACTCGGTCGTGTGTACACTTTTCAGCGAGGAACCCGTCGAGGAACTCGTCGGGCCGAAAAGAGAACATGTTCTCTATTTCCTCGTTAGTCAATGGGAAAAGTCGGCCCACCGAGTTCCTCGGCGGCTTCCACACTGAACTCGACGAGGAACTCAATGTGTTTGGCACGTCGAGTTCCTCGGTCGTGTGTACGGGGCCTCAGAGCTTTCTTTCTCAGAAAATATGTGCAGGAATTCAATCACGACCCGTTCAGATTTCACAAACAGTAGAAGGGTCTTAAAGGGGCATTAAATACCAGGATTGCATTACATACAGTGTGCAGAGTTCAGAGGGTTACAAAGCTGTCACTTGTAAACATAGAAACCAGACTTCTGTGTTTACAAGTGATTGTGGTGAGCAGGCACCAAAGGGTCTGAGCCAGAGGTGGGGGAACTGAGTTCCCCCAAGTTCCCCCTGAAAAAAGGGACTGCTTATACTAAAGGAAGGATAAAATAAAGCTTCTCTCTGCAAAGTCTTGCATTCCAGCTACATGGATGCAAAATGTACCTCCTTCCATTGGATTGTGGTTGCGCAAAGTACAAGACATTAAAAAAATGGAAGACCTAGTGCTCACAGCCCAACACAAACAAGCATTCTAAAACCTGGAGGCTGTGTAATATGTTCATTTTCTCAGACGTGGGACAGATCCTGTTGAACTCTTGAAGGTCAAACCGATTGTGGGGTGATGCCTGCGCCGTGTCCATCACGCTCGTGTTGAACAACTCCCCATCTCCCTCTCTACCCTCTCTGCTTTTTGTTTGTTTTATTTTCTATCTTCTCAACTGATGGCTATACTTCTAGCTAATTTGAGGCCGTTCTTTTTCTCCAGTGCTGCTAAGATGATTGGGTGGTGGATGACCCGACTACATATGCTACTCCTTAATTAAATCAGCACCATATATATGTGTATATGCGATAGGGAAGGATTATTAGTCAAATGGTGTGATTTATACAACGGGTGAACACGTCCTTTTCTTCTGTTTACATATTATTTGTTATCCCTAATGTGGACTGAATACAAGCCTTATATTGATGACCTTTATTTACGTTAGACTTAGACATGTGCAATTCGTTTAATTTCTAAATTTTTTATTTCCGAATTTTCGGACTTCCGAAAATTTCAAATTTCCAAATTTTCGGATTTACGAAAATTCGAATTTCCGAATTTCTTAATTTCCGAAATTCCGAATTTTTAATTTCCGAGTTTTCGTATTTCCGATTTTTAAATTTCTGAATTTTCTTATTTCCGAATTTCGGAAATTCAGATTTTTGGAAATTCGAAAATACGAAAATTTTTAGTTTTTAAAATTTTAGAAATTCCGAATTTTCGTATTTCCGAATTTCGGAAAATCGGAAATACGAACATTTTTCGTTTTTTAATTTTCGAAATTCCGAATTCCGAAAATTTCGAATTTTTCATTTTTTATTTTTTGAATTTTCGAATATTCAAATTTTCAAATTTCGAATTTTCAAATTTCGAATATTCAAATTCTTTATTTTTCAAATTTTTCAATTTTCGAATTTCGAATATTCGAATTTACGAATATTCGAATTTTCGAATATTACATTTTTTTACTTTCGAATTTCGAAATTTTTTAGAACTTTCGAATAGCTCACTTTCGAATTTTTGAATTTTCGAATTTTTCATTTTCGAATTTTCAAATTTCGAATATTCGAATTTTTTATTTTTCAAATTTCGAATTTCGAATTTACGAATATTCAAATTTTCGAATATTCGAATTTTTTACTTTCGAATTTCGAAATTTTCAATTTTCGAAATTTAGAATTTTCGAATTTTCGAATGTTCATTTTCGAATTTTCGAATGTTCATTTTCGAATTTTTGAATTTTCGAATTTTTCATTTTCGAAATTTCAAATTTCGAATTTTCGAATTTTTCATTTTCGAAATTTCAAATTTCGAATTTTCGAATTTTTCATTTTCGAATTTTCACATTTTGAATTTTCGAATTTTTTACTTTCGAATTTCGAATTTTTCAATTTTCGAACTTTCGAAATTTTCAATTTTCGAACTTTCGAAATTTTCAATTTTCGAACTTTCGAAATTTTCAATTTTCGAACTTTCGAAATTTTCAATTTTCGAACTTTCGAAATTTAGTTTTCGAATTTTTCATTTTCGAATTTTTCATTTTCGAATTTCGAAATTTTTTAGAACTTTCGAATAGCTCACTTTCGAATTTTTGAATTTTCGAATTTTTCATTTTCGAATTTTCAAATTTCGAATATTCGAATTTTTTATTTTTCAAATTTCGAATTTCGAATTTACGAATATTCAAATTTTCGAATATTCGAATTTTTTACTTTCGAATTTCGAAATTTTCAATTTTCGAAATTTAGAATTTTCGAATTTTCGAATGTTCATTTTCGAATTTTTGAATTTTCGAATTTTTCATTTTCGAAATTTCAAATTTCGAATTTTCGAATTTTTCATTTTCGAAATTTCAAATTTCGAATTTTCGAATTTTTCATTTTCGAATTTTCACATTTTGAATTTTCGAATTTTTTACTTTCGAATTTCGAATTTTTCAATTTTCGAACTTTCGAAATTTTCAATTTTCGAACTTTCGAAATTTTCAATTTTCGAACTTTCGAAATTTTCAATTTTCGAACTTTCGAAATTTTCAATTTTCAAACTTTCGAAATTTAGTTTTCGAATTTTTCATTTTCGAATTTTTCATTTTCGAATTATCGCATTTTTCATTTTCGAATTTTTCAATTTCGAATTTTTCAATTTTCGAAATTTCGAATTTTCGAATTTTTCATTTTCGAAATTTCGAATTTTTCATTTTCGAATTGTTTATTTTTTAATTTTCGAATTTTTAATTTTCGAAATTTCGAATTTTTCATTTTCGAATTTTCAAAATTCCGAATTTTTCATTTTCGAATTTTTCATTTTCGAATTTTTCATTTTTGAAATTTCGATTTTTTCATTTTCGACATTTCGAATATATACGAATTTTCGTTTTTTTTTATTTTTCGAATTAAAAAATGGCAGTTTTCTTGTCGTGAAAACCGGTCGTGTGTACAAGGCATAAGAGTTGCCTCTTCTCTTTTATACTCAGTTGTGACATAGTTACATAGGGCCAGATTCACAAAAGGGATACGACGGCGTTTCTCCTGATACACTGTCGTATCTCTGTTTCTATCTATGCGACTGATTCATAGAATCAGTTACGCATAGATATCCCTAAGATCCGGAAGGTGTAATAGTTTTACACTGTCGGATCTTAGGATGCAGTACCGCGGCCGCCGCTGGGGGGAGTTCGCTTCGTAAACCAGTGTCGGGTATGCAAATTAGGAGTTACGGCGATCCATGAAGATTTTTCCCGTCGTTACGTCGCCGCGAGTGTTAGTTTTCCGTCGCAAAGATAGGGCACCTTTTACAAAGTGGAAAATTACTCCACCATGTAAAAGTATACCCGTCTTTCCCGCGTCGCTTTTGAATTTTTTTTTATTTTTTCTTTTTCCCGGCACAAGTCTTTTTTTCACGTTGCGATTCACAAAACGTTGGCGCGTCGTAAATTTCGCGCAAAGCACGTCGGGAAATTTGCGTCGGGAGCATGCGCAGTACGTCCGGCGCGGGAGCGCGCCTAATTTAAATGGTACCCGCCCCATTTGAATTGGCCCGCCTTGCGCCGGACCGATTTACGATACACCGCCGCAAATTTCCAGGTAAGTGCTTTGTGGATCGGGCACTTAGACAGAAAATTTGCGGCGGTGTAACGTAAATCGGTTACGTTACGCTGCGCCCGGGCTACGTGAATCTGGCCCATAGTTAGTCAGGTTGAAAAAAGACACAAGTCCATCTAGTTCAACCATAAAAAATAAATAAATACAATAAAAAATATCGTACAATCCAATATACCCAATTCTATACCCGCAGTCGATCCAGAAGAAGGCACACAAAAACACAGCAGAGCATGATCCAATTTGCTACAGCAGGGGAAAAAAATCCTTCCTGATCTCCCGAGAGGCAATCGGATTTTCCCTGGATCAACTTTACCTATAAAGACATGATGTCACTTTTATATCAAGACATCTCTTGTATATC
The DNA here is from genome assembly GCF_905171775.1 of Rana temporaria. Taxonomy (NCBI): domain Eukaryota; kingdom Metazoa; phylum Chordata; class Amphibia; order Anura; family Ranidae; genus Rana; species Rana temporaria. The sequence goes on along the minus strand of NC_053489.1, from coordinate 92,329,160 downwards.
AAGTCAAAATGTATTAAGATATTTTACTTGTCTTGCAAAACGCTCTCAAACCAAGGTTTTACTGTATATGGATAAAATATCAACACCTGGTGAAAGTGTTCAGTATTGCATACAACATTTTCTTTACTAGCTTGTAATATACAAAGTGATTTTTATTAAAATTTTCGAACTTTCGAAATTTTCAATTTTCGAACTTTTGAAATTTAGTTTTCGAATTTTTCATTTTCGAATTTTTCATTTTCGAATTTTTGAATTTTCAAATTTTTTACTTTCGAATTTCGAATTTTCGAAATTTCGAATTTTCGGATTTTTCATTTTCGAATTTTTCATTTTCGAATTATCGCATTTTTCAATTTCGAATTTTTCAATTTTCAAATTCAAATTTCGAATTTTTCATTTTCGAATTGTTTATTTTTTAATTTTCGAATTTTTAATTTTCGAAATTTCGAATTTTTAATTTTCGAAATTTCGAATTTTTCATTTTCGAATTTTCAAAATTTCGAATTTTTCATTTTCGAATTTTTCATTTTCGAAATTTCGATTTTTTTCATTTTCTACATTTCGAATATACGAATTTTCGATTTTTTTTATTTTTCGAATTTGCGAATTTTTCATTTCAAAATGCAAAATATTTGAAAGTTCGAAAATTAAAAATTAAAAATAAAAAATTCGAAAATAAAAAAATCAGAATTTTCGAAATTGTGGAATCTTCGAAATTGTGGAATTTTCGATTTTTTTAATTTTAGAATTTCCGAAATTCCGAAATCCTGAATTTTAGAATTACATTTTTTTCGTACTTGCGAATTTTTTTCATTTCCGAATTTTCAGAAATTTTCAGAAATTTTCAGAATTTTTAGAATTTCCGAAAATTTGTTTTTTTTTTCATTTTCGTTTCATTCGTTTTTTTCGGAAATTTTCGTTTTATTCGTTTTTTTGCTTTTTCGGAAATCCGAAAATTCAGAATTCCGAATTTCCGAATTCCGAATTTTCGAATTTCCCGAATTTACGAATTCACGAAAAAAGCAAAAAAACGAATAAAACGGAAAAAAATTTTTTTCGATTTTCCCGAATTTCCGAAAAAAAAAAAAAAAACGAATGAAACAAAAACGAAAATTTTTTTTTTTATATTCCCGAATTTTCGAATTTCCGAAAAAAAAACAAAAAACGAAAATAACATAAACGAAAAAAACTAAATTTTTGGCAGTGTACATGTCTAGTTAGACTGTTAATTTTTGACCACAGTTGTACTGTACCTATTCTGTACCCCTTTTTCTTTGGAATATTCAATAAAACTTTATATTTGAAAAAAAAGTATAGCTTCTCTAAAAACTTGCATTAAAAAAATGAAGTCTGTGACGGGAACTCCCTTCCTTTTTAAATCTGCTAGACACTGGGAATAACTGAAAAGCTATACAGTAAAACCTTGGATTGCGACCATAATTAGTTCCAGAAACATGCTTGTAATCCAAAGCACTTGTATATCAAAGCGAATTTCCCCATAAGAAATAATGGAAACTCAAATGATTCGTTTCACAACCATTTATCCATAGGTCTTTCAGTTTATAGTCCATATAAAAAGATTTTAGCAATGTGATAGGTTGTGTAACCATAAAATGTCCATCCACAAATGGAAGCCTTCAAAAGGAAATTGGAAGCAAAATTCAACAGGAGCTACAGAGTGTAAAAGAGAAGAGAGGCGCCTCTAAGTTTAGCAATATGTTGCTATATGTTGTACCTTCATTAATTGTAACAATATTGCTACACTTATGCCTTGTACACACAACCTTTTTTCTCGGCAGAAAAAAACACAAAGATTTCCCCCACATGATTCCTCTCCAGCCTGACTTGCATACACACGTTCATGCAAAAAAAACGACCAACCAAAACGCGGTGACGTACAACACGTACGACGTGACCATAAGGGGGAAGTTCCTTTCAAATGGCGCCACCCTTTGGGCTGCATACTTGATTCTGCGCATACACGTTTTTTCCCCCTCGGAAAAGCATACACACGACCGTTTTTAGCGACGAGAAAAAAACTGACGGGAAACACGACAAGAAAAAAAGAGAGCTGGTTAAAAATCTTTGCAGGCAGTTATTTGGTCGAGACAACTGCTAGGGAGCATACACACGACCGTTTTTCACGACCAATTAAAAAAATGGCAGTTTTCTTGTCGTGAAAACCGGTCGTGTGTACAAGGCATAAGAGTTGCCTCTTCTCTTTTATACTCAGTTGTGACATAGTTACATAGGGCCAGATTCACAAAAGGGATACGACGGCGTTTCTCCTGATACACTGTCGTATCTCTGTTTCTATCTATGCGACTGATTAATAGAATCAGTTACGCATAGATATCCCTAAGATCCGGAAGGTGTAATAGTTTTACACTGTCGGATCTTAGGATGCAGTACCGCGGCCGCCGCTGGGGGGAGTTCGCTTCGTAAACCAGTGTCGGGTATGCAAATTAGGAGTTACGGCGATCCACGAAGATTTTTCCCGTCGTTACGTCGCCGCGAGTGTTAGTTTTCCGTCGCAAAGATAGGGCACCTTTTACAAAGTGGAAAATTACTCCACCATGTAAAAGTATACCCGTCTTTCCCGCGTCGCTTTTGAATTTTTTTTTATTTTTTATTTTTCCCGGCACAAGTCTTTTTTTCACGTTGCGATTCACAAAACGTTGGCGCGTCGTAAACTTCGCGCAAAGCACGTCGGGAAATTTGCTTTGGGAGCATGCGCAGTACGTCTGGTGCGGGAGCGCACCTAATTTAAATGGTACCCGCCCCATTTGAATTGGCCCGCCTTGCGCCGGACCGATTTACGATACACCGCCGCAAATTTCCAGGTAAGTGCTTTGTGGATCGGGCACTTAGACAGAAAATTTGCAGCGGTGTAACGTAAATAGGTTACGTTACGCTGCGCCCGGGCTACGTGAATCTGGCCCATAGTTAGTCAGGTTGAAAAAAGACACAAGTCCATCTAGTTCAACCATAAAAAAAAAAATAAATACAATAAAAAATATCGTACAATCCAATATACCCAATTCTTTACCCACAGTCGATCCAGAAGAAGGCACACAAAAAACACAGCAGAGCATGATCCAATTTGCTACAGCAGGGGAAAAAAATCCTTCCTGATCTCCCGAGAGGCAATCGGATTTTCCCTGGATCAACTTTACCTATAAAGACATGATGTCACTTTTATATCAAGACATCTCTTGTATATCAAGTCAAAATGTATTAAGATATTTTACTTGTCTTGCAAAACGCTCTCAAACCAAGGTTTTACTGTATATGGATAAAATATCAACACCTGGTGAAAGTGTTCAGTATTGCATACAACATTTTCTTTACTAGCTTGTAATATATAAAGTGCTTTTTAACATTTAATTCTGAGCATAAATTATACTAGGAACACCACTTAATTCACGATTGTTTGATGCATCAGGTTTCAAATAGCTTATTCAAACAAACAGATACATAAATGGATCAGAACATCGTGAATGTATCAGAGGGGTGGCATCATGAATTCACTAGAGGGGGATAATGTCAAACAAATCTCATTCACTTCCTTAAATGACTGGCCAGTTTAATACAAAGCAGGATTATCGGGGTTGTGACTTCCCAGTATGGAACAGTGACTTTCCTACAAGAGGAAAACATTCATGACAATGCATCAGAGAAGTATTTCATGCTTATTTTAACAGTAGCTCAACATCACTGGTAACTTGTCTGGTGATGACAGAGGGACATATTTTATAATTTGATTGGTATATAAGGCCAGATTCACAGAAGAGATACGACGGCGTATCTCCTGATACGCCGTCGTATCTCTGAGAGTATCTATGCGGCTGATTCATAGAATCAGTTACGCATAGATAGCCCTAAGATCCGACAGGTATAATTGACTTACACCGTCGGATCTTAGGATGCAATACTTTGGCCGCCGCTGGGTGGAGTTCACGTCGTTTTGCAGCGTTGGGTATGCAAATGAGCTTTTACGGCGATCCGCGTTCGTTACATCGTCGCTAGACGTTTTTTCCAGTCGCAAAGTTAGGCCTGCTTTAACATGGCTTAAATTTAGACGAGCCATGTTAAAGTATGGCCGTCGTTCCCGCGTTGAATTTCAAATTTTTTTTTTGCGGAAGACGTCCGGGAATACGAAAGTACGTTACGCACGTCACCGCTCAAAAAAATGACGTCACTTCGCGCAAAGCACGGTGGGGATTTCAAAACGGAGCATGCGCAGTACGTCCGGCGCGGGAGCGCGCCTAATTTAAATGGTACACGCCCCATTTGAATTAGGCGGGCTTGCGCCGGACGGCTTTACGTTACACCGCCGCAACAGTCCAGCGAGGCAACATTGCAAAGCAGGACATAATATCTGATCTTTGTTTGTAATCACTTATTGCTGTACACAAATCATCATTGCTGTATATTTTTCTTGTTTATGTGCATAATTATGTAAGGCTTTTTTGTAGCATTGCTCATTTTTTTTCATTTTCCAATTACAAGAGAAAATAGAAAGCCATAAAAATAATTTAAATGGCAGATCGACTATACAGAGGTGATTCAGAAACCACTGCAATCATTATCAAACATGCACATTTATCAACACGTGGCCTATACACACTGACTCAAGGGTATTGCTATTTCTGTGGAAACTAATTTGGAGCTAATTACAAAAATCAAAAAAAAAATGTTTTCACTATATGAAAATGATAAAAGATCAGCTGTAAAAAATTTGAAGTACACACGATCGGTTCATCCGATGTAAACGGACCGATGGATTTTTTCATCAGATATCCGATGAAGCTGACTTTCATCAGTCTTGCCTACACACCATCAGTGTCCAACGCTGTGACGTAAAACACAACGACATGCAGAGAAAATGCTTCCGAACATGCGTCGACTTGATTCTGAGCATGCGTGGATTTTTGACCGATGGATTTCCCCACAGACGATCGTTTTTTTAATATCGTTTTTTTAACCATCAGAAAATTTTAAAACAGGTTCTATTTTTCTTCACCGATGGTAAAAAAAACGATACGGCCCACACACGATCGGTTCGTCTGATGAAAACGGTCCATCAGACCGTTTTCATCAGACGAACCGATCGTGTGTACAGGGCATAACGGTTTTAGGGGGTTATTGTAATCCTTTACAGTTTATTTACATGACACTTAAATGTTATTATGTGCTAATGTTTTATTGTCTGAAAATAATTAGATTGAAAACTGAGGTCCTCTTTGATGTAAATCTGTCAGCCATTTTACATATTTTTATAACATTTCTAGAATAATAGGTACCAGAGAGTTCACTCTGAATTGTCCACATTTGCTCTGTGGTGGGCCCTGTTGACAAAGAAAGGAGCCAGGTCTAAAATTGTTGGCTGAACAGCACCTGCAGCCAATCAACGTAATAGCCCGCTACAGGAAATGTGTCTATCTCTGCTTTGTATAAACAGCCTAGGATAAAGCACCACCAGGTGAATATTCCACTCATGTAAGTGAACCAAGCCATCCTCAGATAGCTCCATACAGAGGTACTGTGCCAATCTGAGCAGCTCGGTACGTTCAGATTGCTGTAATTAGTCATACACAAAAACAGCAGCAGCTGTAAATAAAGTTTGACCCTTTAATCCCCTTTTTCTACACTACTGATCTCCACATTGTTTCTATTACTGGAATTGATCCTTTACTTCCCTTATCCTATGCATCTGTACACTAATCCCTTCATCTCCTCCCTCAGTGTATTACCTGTATACACTGTATTTAGAGCACCGTTACCAAGCTTTAAAGATGAGTTCCAGGTATGGCTTTTTATATATACAGTATCTCTCAAATGTGGGTACAGCCCTCACATTTCTTTAACCACTTGCTTACTGGGCACATAAACCCCCTTCGTTCCCAGGCAAAATTTCAGCTTCCGGCACTGCGTCGCTTTAACTGACAATTGCGCGGTCGTGCGACTTGACTCCCAAACAAAATTGGCGTCCTTTTTTCCCCACAAATAGAGCTTTCTTTTGGTGGTATTTGATCACCTCTGCGGTTTTTATTTTTTGCGTTATAAACAAAAAAAGAGCGACAATTTTAAAAAAAAATATATTTTTTTTACTTGTTGCTATAATAAATATCCCAATTTTTTTTTTAAAAAAGCTCTTTTTTTTCTCAGTTAAGGCCGATACGTATTTTTCGACGTATTTTTGTAAAAAAAAAAAAAAAAAAATCGCAATAAGCGACTGGTTTGCGCAAAAGTTATAGCGTCTACAAAATGGGGAACAGAATTATTATTTTTTTTATTATTTTTTTTTTTTACTAGTAATGGCGGCGATCTGCGATTTTTATTGGGACTGGGATATTGCGGCGGACGTATCGGACACTTTTGACACAAATTTTACGCCATTCACATTTATACAGCGATCAGTGCTATAAAAATGCACTAATTACTGTATAAATGTGACTGGCAGGGAAGGGGTTAACACTAGGGGGTGAGGAAGGGGTTAACTGTGTAGCCTGGGCGTGTTCTGACTGTGTGGGGGGAGGGGGGTGACTGGGGGAGGTGACCGATGCTGTGTCTCTATGTACAAGAGACACAGATCGGTCTCCTCTCCTCTGACAGCACGTGGAGCTCTGTGTTTACACACAGAGCTCCACGTTCCTGCTGTCACCTGCCGTGTCACCGACGATCGCGTGTACCCAGCGGACATCGCGGCCGCCAGGTACACGCATCGGGTCTTCGGCGATGCCTACGATGACAGTTTTTACCCGCCGCGCGCCACCCAGTGGCGCGCGCGGGTAATGCACATAAAAGGCCGTGTTTAAACGGCCACTTGGCACTTGAGAACCGCGCTGCGGACGTATTTTGTCTATAGCGCGGATCTCAAGTGGTTAAAGGAACACTAAAGGTTTGTTTTTTATTAGATCAATTGATTGCTGTAAGCTAGAGCATTTAAATATCACTTACATCGTTTTTCCTTTTGACCTCCAAAATACAGTAATCCAGGTTTGAAAATGCCATTTCCTGTCACTCCTCTTCTTGCTTTCCACCAGCATCTGAGCCGTTTTGCATGGTGGAAAGCAGAATGTGCTCACCACCTCCCTATGACTACAGCCCTGCGTGAAGATGCTCTATTATCCCTCACAGGCATGGAGGCTAAGCCTAATGGGAACTGTAGTTCCCATTAGGCCATGATGTAGCAAGAATGAATGCGCACAGCAAACCAGGAAGTCAGTGAGAATAATGATTCAGGAGTGACGGAGGTGAATAAAACAGCTCGGTTGCAACAGGTATCAAACTAGTTATAATGCAAAACATTACTTTTTACTTTATCAGCTACTGTCAGACTTTAATTTAAGAGGAAAATATTTTTGTCTTTACAACCCCTTTAAATATTTTATTATATCTTTTCATGTGACAACATGTGGCCAAGACCATACAGCGGTTTAACAGAACAGGTTCCACTCATAAAAGGCCTCGCCATGGTCGATCAAAGAGGTTGACTGCACATGCTCAGCATCATATTCAGAGGTTGTCTTTGACGTGTGAGTGCTGCCAGCATTGCTGCAGAGGTTGAAAGAGTGGGGGGGGGGGGAGGTCAGCCTGTCAGTGCTCTCACCATACACCTCACACTGCATCAAATTGGTCTGCATGGCTGTCGTCCCAGAAGGAAGCCTCTTGTAAATATGTTTGCTGAAGAGAAGCAGACTAAGGACATGGATTACTAGAACCGTGTCATGTGGTCTAATGAGAACAAGATAAACGTACTAGGTTCAGATGGTGTCAAGAGTGTGTGGTGGCAACCAGGTAAGGAGTACAAAGACAAGTGTGTCTTGCCTACAGTCAAGCATGGTGGTGGGAATGTCATGGTCTGGGGCTGCATGAGTGCTGCCGGCACTGGGGAGCTACAGTTTATTGAGGGAACCATAAATGCCAACATGTACTGTGACATACGGAAGCAGCGCATGATCCCCTCCCTTCGGAGACTGGGCTGCATGGCAGTATTCCAACATAAGACCCCAAACACACCTCCAAGACGACCACTGCCATGCTAAAGAAGCTGAGGGTAAAGGTGATGGACTGGCCAAGCATGTCTCCAGACCTTAACCCTCTTGAGCATTTGTGGGGCATCTTCAAACAGAAGGTGAAGGAGCGCAAGGTCTCCAACATCCACCAGCTCCGTGATGTCATCATGGAGGAGTGGAAGAGGAATCCAGTGGCAACCTGTGAAGCTCTGGTTAACTCCATGCCCAAGAGGGTTAAGGCAGTGCTGGAAAATAATGGTGGCCACACAAAATATTGACACTTTGGGCTCAATTTTAACATTTTCACTTAGGGGTGTACTCACTTTTGTTGTTTAGACTTTAAATGGGTTGTAAAGGTACAATTTTTTCCCTAAATAGCTTCCTTTACTATAGTGCAGACCTCCTTCACTTACCTCATCCTTCCATTTTGATTTTAAATGTCCTTATTTCTTCTGAGAAATCCTCAGTTCCTGTTCTTCTGTCTGTAACTCCACACAGTAATGCAAGGCTTTCTCCCTGGTGTGGAGTGTCGTGCTCGCCCCCTCCCTTGGACAACAGGAGAGTCGGGACGCTCTCTACGTTGCAGATAGAGAAAGGAGTTGTGTGTTAGTGGGCGTCCTGACTCTCCTGTAGTCCAAGGTAGGGGGCGAGCACGACACTCCACACCGGGGAGAAAGCCTTCCATTGCTGTGTGGAGTTACAGACAGAAGAACAGGAAGTGAGGAGTTCTCAGAAGAAATCAGGACATTTAAAAGCAAAATGGAAGGATAAGGTAAGTGAAGGAGGACTGCACTAAGGTAAAGGAAGCTATTTAGGAAAAAAAAATTGTACCTTTACAACCCCTTTAATGGCCATGTGTTGTGTTATTTTGAGGGGACAGCAAATTTACAATGTTATATAAGCTGTACACTCACTACTTTACACTGTAGCAAAGTGTAATTTCCTCAGTGTTGTCACATGAAAAGATATAATAAAATATTTCCAAAAATGTGAGGGGTGTACTCACTTTTGTGAGATACTGTAGTTACATTGAGCCAGCTTTAACCAGTGTAACTATGCATTTACCATACCTGTGGGATTCTGCTAGAGGCTGTAAATCACTGAAGAAGATACTACTTCTCCAGTGATCTCCATTAGCTTCTGGGTCCTTTGCTGAGCAGCTTCCCTGATGCATTCTGAACACAGGAGGTAGGCCATTCAGCAGAGATGCCATTTAGAGAATGCTTTGCATTTTCTGAATAAATGCAAACATTTTCTAATTAGGATGATGTGAATAGCGTGGCATCATTGCCCTGCCTCTCCACCTTGCCCAATAAGAGAATGCTTTGCATTCTTGAGAAAATGCAGAGCATTTTCTGAATGGAGTCAGCGCTGAGCAGCAGATCCTCTGTGTTCGGAAGGCAACAGGACAACCACTCAGCACAGGACCAAATCACTGGAGCTGGACCAATGTAACTACTGTATGTATAAAATGCCATACCTGGATTTTTTCTTTAACCCCTGCAATATTAGCATGTTTCTTCATTCCTTTTTTCTTTATTTGGAAGGAGGAAAAAAAAACACCTAGAGAACATCTTTTTTAAGAAAATTATAAAGTTATAATTGATACAATATAAAAACTATTTGGGTGCAGTATTGCACAACAAAGTAGATGTCAGTCAAAATATTACAGCACTGAAAACTAAAAAATGGTCGGGTAATAAATGGGTATTGCAGGTTGGTACTCAACTGGTTAGCTCTGAATACAATACGTGAAATCTTGATGCTAATTCTATCTATCTAACTATCTGTCTGTCTGTCTGTCTGTCTATCTATCTATGTTTTGGTAAAAATGAATAGTTACTCTGAAATGCTATAATAAAGTTATGTATAATGATAACTCACAACCAAAACAATTTATGTATGTGACATTTGCCAGCTCTGTGCAGAACCTGAACATCAGGACACCTATGAGATCATAGTCACAATATTTCCCAGAGGAGTTTGCAGTGTGTGGCATTTAGTTAATGTGAATGCAAACTAAACTATTTTTGTCAGTTTGCACATGTGGCCCAGTAGATAAGCCTAGAGCAGAGTTAAGCTAAAACGATTCTCTAAGTCCATTCTACTACCTTCATTCCATATCTCCCAAATGCCTCTGGAAGTAAACTGTTAGCGAATGCATATCCTTCCCAATGGGAAAGATCAATATAAATGTGGTGCCTTCGGTCCCTGCTCTGTTTTATACATGTTTTAGGCATTTCAAGCTATAAAAGCAATAAAATAAAATAGCAACTGCAGTGGTAATATAGGGCCAGATTCACATAGAATTACGTTGCTCCACGGCAGCGTAATGGATGTGATTTACGTTACACCGCCGCAGGTTTACAGCGTAAGTGCCTGATTCTCAGAACTCTTACCTGTAAACTTGCAGCGGTGTAACGTAAATGCGCTCATTTGTTTAGACGTTAACGTAAATGGCGTCCAGCGCCATTCACGGACGACTTACGCAAACGACGTTGTTTTTTAAATTTCAACGTGGGAACGACGGCCATATTTAACATGGCTTAGGACAACTAGGGCTCAGCCCTAATTTTACGCGGCGTAACTCGACGGAAACAACGTAAAGTTAGATCGACGGGCAGCGCAGACGTTCGGGAATCGCCGTAACTATTCATTTGCATATTCTACGCCGACCGCAATGGCCTCGCCACCTAGCGGCCGGCCTAGAATTGCATCCTTAAGATCCGACAGTGTAATTAAATTGCACCTGTCGGATCTTAGGGCTAGCTATGCGTAACTGATTCTATAAATTAGTCGCATAGTCAGGATGGCCCTAACACATTCTTTTGTGAATCTGGCCCATAGTCTTTAGGAAAACTGGATTAGAATAAACAATAAAGTCAAATTAAAGTGGACCTGGACTAAAAAGTGAAGATTGGCTATGTTACTAGGAAAATTTAGAAAATTGCACTGAAAGTGTACTTGGAAATGCAGTCACTGTAAATCTGAGGGGTAGATCTGAAATGAGGGGAAGCTCTGCTGATTTTATTATCCAATCATGTGCAAGCTAAAATGCTGTTTTTTTATTTTCCTTGCATGTCCCCCTCAGATCTACAGCGACTGTACTTTCAAGTGCACTTTCAGTGCAATTTCAAGTGCACTTTGCACTTGTAGTTTGCACTTGTAGTGCAAAGTGGATTTGCCTTTCGTAAATAACCCCCATTGTTTTGAATTCCTCCTAAAAAAAGCAATGCACCGCCAATATGTGAGGGTTCCTAGGCACTCTTGCTCCTGCAGCTTCATAGATGTACAGTATATCTTCAGTGTGAGATCTAAGGCACTGCAGCAGCTGCTGGTCTCAGCTGTTGCAGTACCTTAGAAAGGCATAGTAAGCCAGTAATGGGAAAATGATCAGGTGCAGGGAAATCACAAGGAGACCATAAGCAATGCTGGTGACTAGTCCTTCACCATCCGCATGCCTTTTTTGGGCACAGATTCCAGAGTTCAGTTCCTATTCATTTTAATATAAGAAAACATATTTCAAGGCTGGTAGAAAAGTTTCTTATGGATTTTTATTTGAAAACCCATAATGGGGAGGAGAACGTGGAATTGTGACTTTCCAATACCAACAGAAGTATTAGTATGATACTAACAATATAACAATATGCAAAAAAAATGTATCTAAAATTGCATCATTTTATTGAAACAACATTAAAATAACCCCTGAAAAAACAGGGACAATATGATACAACATAGAAGTACAGTACTTATAAACACAAAAGCTAAAATTGTATAAAATGCAAGCTTGTGACTAGAGCACCTAGTGCACCTAGAGCACATTCCTTGCTGCCGCCTTTTTCCAGAGACATGCAACATGTCAAAATGTATGATTACTCATTGTGACGTTACAATCGAACAATTATTTTTTATAGATTTACTGATCTATATATGTAATGCAGAGATTCTATGCAACCACCAACCAATGTCAACCCCCCGAGGAAGACTTAAGAATATAAAAATGGTTGTACATGCTCTGATCAAAAAAGCACATAAAAAACTATAAACATAGTAAAATGTACAAACACATGGTAAAATCATGGTAAACAAAATAAAAACACTTTCTAAAATTGTTAAGATGCTATTTTTTTCGAAAGAACACTGAAATCAAACAATAAGCAATACCTTTAAAACCTTAAAAACAACCTTAAACCACCATAATTTTACCTTCCCCATTGACTCCAATTGTCAAAATTTTACAGAAAAGTCAACCAATTTTTCCTCTTGAAGTCTAAAAACTGTAATTTTCTTATTTTCTTTACCTCAGTGATTGTTAGCACCTTGTGGTCCCAGTCTCTAGCAAACTGTGTTTTTACACACGTCATTTCTTAACCTGTAAAGAAGCAATGGATTTTTAAATTATTTCTAAAAGTGAATGTAAGTCAGCAGGATTTTCTAATGCTTATGAATGTTTACGACATTGTCAAACAAAGGAAGGAAAAGGCACTTCTGTTGCCTGGAAAACCATTTACAAATAGCATGACGTTATCTGTAAAATTGGAATCACAGTAGGCACATGGATCATAAACAAGCCTACATGTACTCTTTCCACAGTGGTATGCACTGTAAAGCAGTGAACGTGCGTTGTCAGTGTCACCCACACAATGGAAGTACAAGAACTAAGAAAAGATAGGTTGTGTCTGGGCTGAACCCTCTGCAGTTTTTTTCAGGGCAAGGTGGAAAGATCCGGCAAATTGCCGTAGGTGTACATCCGTACGGGAGCTCGCTTATAAATCACTGATCGCCGCCATTACTAGTAAAAAAATAAAATGATAAAAATGCCATACATCATCCCCTATTTTGTAGACGCAATAACTTTTGCACAAACCAATCAATATACACTTATTGGTATTTTTATTCCCCAAAATATGTAGCAGAATACATATCGGCCTAAACTGTATTTTTTGTTTTGTTTTTGGAAATGTTTTATAGCAGAAACTTTTTGTTTTTAAGTTTTAAGTCAGTTTTTTGTTTGTTTAGCAAAAAATAAAAACCCCAGTGGTGATTAACCACTTGCCGTCGCCGCACCGTCGAAATACGTCCACAAGGTGGCTCTCCTAGGCGAGACCACGTAATATGACGTCCTGCCTATTAGCCGCCACTAGGGGCGCACGCGCGCCGCCCGCTCGCCCCCGACTCCCGTGCGTGTGCCCGGCGGGCGCGATCGCCGCCGGGCACACGCGATCGCTCGGTACAGAGCGGGGAACGGGAGCTGTGTGTGTAAACACACAGCTCTCGTTCCTGACAGCAGGGGAAATGCTGATTTTCTGTTCATACAATGTATGAACAGAAGATCAGTGTTTCCCCTAGTGAGGCCACCCCCCCCCCACAGTAAGAACACACCCAGGCATACTTAACCCCTTCCCCGCCCCCTAGTGTTAACCCCTTCACTGCCAGTGGCATTTTTATAGTAATCTAATGCATTTTTATAGCACTGATCGCTATAAAAATGCCAATGGTCCCAAAAATGTGTCAAAAATGTCCGAAGTGTCCGCCATAATGTCGCAATACCGAAAAAAAACATCGCTGATCGCCGCCATTACTAGTAAAAAAAATATTAATAAAAATGCCATAAAAATACCCCCTATTTTGTAAACGCTATAACTTTTGCGCAAACCAATCAATAAACGCTTATTGCGATTTTTTTTTACGAAAAATATGTAGAAGAATACGTATCGGCCTAAACTGAGGAAAAAAAATGTTTTTTATATATTTTTGGGGGATATTTATTACAGCAAAAAGTAAAAAATATTAATTTTTTTCAAAATTGTCGTTCTATTTTTGTTTATAGCGCAAAAAATAAAAAACGCAGAGGTGATCAAATACCACCAAAAGAAAGCTCTATTTGTGGGAAAAAAAGGACGCCAATTTTGTTTGGGAGCCACGTCGCACGACCGCGCAATTGTCTGTTAAAGCGACGCAGTCCCGAATCGCAAAAAGTACTCTGGTCTTTGGGCAGCAATATGGTCCGGGGGGTAAGTGGTTAAATACCACCAAAAGAAAGCTATACTTGTCTCCAATTTGTTTGTTTTTAAATGCCATATAAGTACAATGTTGCTTGGCCATGCAATTGTCATTCAAAATGTGACAGCACTGAAAGCTGAAAATTGGTCTGTGCAGGAAGGGGGTGAAATGCTGCACACACACGATCATTTTTCGGGTTTCTAAAAAATGACTTTCTTTTTAATGTCATTAAAAACGATTGTGTGTGGGCTTCAGAGCATTTTTCGGGTTTTAAAAAATGGTAAAAAAAAAAAATTCGAACATGCTCTATTTTTTAACGATGTTTTTAACGTTGTCGTTTTTCGTGTTGTAAAAAATGGTCGTGTAGGCTTTAATGACGTGAAAAATCCATGCATGCTCAGAAGCAAGTTATGAAACGGGAGTGCTCATTCTGGTAAAACTACCCTTCGTAATAGAGTAAGCACATTCTTCACGCTGTAACAGACAGAAAAGCGTGAATCGTCTTTTACTAACACGAAATCAGCTAAAGCAGCCCCAAGGGTGGCGCCATCTGCATGGAACTTCCCCTTTATAGTGCCGGCGTACGTGTTGTACGTCACCACGCTTTGCTAGAGCATTTTTTTTCACGATTGTGTGTAGGCAAGGCCGTTTTAAGGATCAAGTTGAAAAAACGTTGTTTTTTTAGAGCCTAAAAAACGTAATTTTTTAGAAACTGAAAAATGATTGTGTGTACGTGGCAAAAGTGCCCGGTATTAAAGTAGTTAAGGGCTGAAAAAAAAAAAACACTTGCACGTCAAGAGACCAGTTTTGGGCAGAAAACAAAATGCCCCAAAAATGTCTAAACACACTTAAATGACCCCCCTCCCCCGCATACACACAAAAAAAATTGTTACCCTATTGCTTGCCCCAGCAGGGCTCCTCCAGTACTGTGACTGGTCCCCCCCAACAGCTTCTTTAACATGAGACACACCATGGTTGCAATCCAGTCTCCTCAACGTACAGTACGGATTTAATATGAAGGAAGCAGAGGATGTTATCAACTAATTTCTGAAAGGGTCAACCGGTATTTTTTGCACGTATCAAATCAATATAACAAAACACTTTTTAGTAGAATATTTAACAGGCCAAAATGGTACAAATAAAAGAAGCTGATAGGTAAGGTTTAAATACTGAAATAATGAAATCCTGTGTTGGAGGCATGATGAGTGCTACGGTGTGAATTCAGGACATGGTATTAGTCATTCTCTTGTATTCTCTTTTCACCTTACCATTATTGGACTAATAACTGGACTACAATTTGATAAAAAAGAAGCTCATTTACTAAATTATGTATGAAAAGGTGAATTTTAGCCTAACACCAATGTCCTAAATTCACACCATATTTCTTAGTAAAAAAGATATTATGTTTCATAAAGATTACAAAAATAACACAGGTTGAAACATTTAAAGGTGCAGTAATACAAAGATGCACATTGTGTTAACAGTGAAAATGTGTTATCTTAGTTTTTTACCCTAACGCATAAAAAATTGAAAAACATGGTAAAAAAACTCCCAGAGAAATGCAAAGGTGTTTTTTTTTCATTTTTTGTGGGGTATTTAGCTTTATATTTAAAGTATCTGTCAAAATGGTTGTGAGTGCTCTGATCAAAAAAGCACATAAAAAAACGATAAACATAGTAAAAACGATTGATAAAATCATGGTAAAATACAGAAAGTAAAAAAAAATTAAAATAGAAAACACTTTCTAAAATTGTTAAGATGCTATTTTTTCAAAAGAACACTGAAATCAAACAATGAACAATACCTTTAAAAGCCTTAAAATCAAACTTAAATCACCAAAATGTTACCTTCCCCATTAACTCCAATTGTCAAAATTTTACAGAACAGTCAACCAATTTTTCCATAATCTTGAAGCCTAAAACTGTAATTTTCTTATTTTCTTTATCTCAGTGATTGTTAGCACCTTGTGGTTCCAGTCTCTAGCAAACTGTGGGCCAGATCCACAGAAGAATTACGCCGGCGTATCTGTTGATACGCCGCGTAATTTCAAAGTTCCCGCGTCGTATCTTTGTTTTGTATCTAGAAAACAAGATACGACTGCATCTGGGCTCGATCCGACAGGCGTATGTCTTAGTACGCCGTCGGATCTTAGGTGCATTTTTCCGGCGGCCGCTAGGTGGCGTTTCCGTCGAATTCCGCGTCGAGTATGCAAATTAGCTAGATATGGCGATCCACAAACGTACGTCCGGCCGGCGCATTTTTTTACGTCGTTTGTCGTTTGCGTTTGGCTTTTTCCGGCGTATAGTTACCCCTGTTATATGAGGCGTACTCAATGTTAAGTATGGCCGTTAAATTTTTTACGTTGTTTGCGTAAGTCGTTCGCGAATATGGAATTATGTTTATGTTTATGTTGACTGTTCCTTAGCTATGTTTATTATATCCCTGTATACAGTTTGTATTGCTAGGATAATGTGAGCAGGCCCTACCCTATTCTTGTGTGCTATATATTCTGTGTGAATTTACAATAAAGTTCCAGTTCCAGTTTGCATCTAAGCTCGTGTCGTGCAATATTCCATTGTATTACCTGGTTCCTGGTTCCAGACTGGAGGAAGCCGTATCTTGATGGAGGCAACCAAGCTGGGTGCTGGATGGTTTTGTCACAGCATCCATGTTTTATATGTTTTTTTGTTTGTGTAAGACTCAGTTATGCTAGTTATGTAGTCGGAAATTTTCCACTTACTGTATTTATTGGCGTATAACACTCACTTTTTTACCCTGAAAATAGAGGGTAAACTGTGCCTGTGTGTTATACGCAGGGGGCTGTGGAAAGTTTTTTTCCTGAAACTTCCCTCTTAAAGTTAGAGTGTGTGTTATACACCTGTGCGTGTTATACGCCGATAAATACGGTAAATAAAACAAGCAGCAAAATAATAAGATTAAGTACATACTGTATGTTGCAACAGTTTTACATTCCAAAGGATTTATTTTTCTCTTCCAGTCTAGTAATTCAGGCACCCCTGCCAAACAGTGTAGCCAGATCATTGACCCCCCCTGCAGAAGCACAGCTTGGTGAAGAATACTGGGTCAAAGTTCACCTCTGCCTGCTAATTGAAGCAGCAGCATACTGATGAAGTCATTCCTCAGCTTGCTCTGTTCTCTTGGTCACCAGGACCATAAATGATGGCGCATTTCCTAAGCAGGTACAGCAATAAAAACCTGACTTAGGATCTAATCCTTCCAAATTTACACACATTTTAGAACAATATATTAATGCATGAATATGTGTTTTTTTTTTTTATTTGCCTGGAGTTTATATTTTCTAAAGTGTAAAATCATAAAAAGAGCTTTGGCTTTACATACACTTTTGGGGTTATTTACTAAAGACAACTCCATTTTGCACTACAAGTGCAAAGTGCACTTGAAATTGCACTGAAAGTTGCTGGTTGTTGCTGGCACTCTCCTTGTGTTGTGATCATGTCGTTCCATGGTGTGCTGGCAAATATTTTCATAAAATTTGGTGTTATCGCTCTAACTCTCTCACACTGGTCACTGGAAGTTCAACATGGCACCTCATGACAAAGAGTTCTCTGAGGATCTGAAAAAAGGAGTTGTTGTTCTACATAAAGATGACCTAAGCTATAAGAAGATTGTCAAGACCCTGAAACTGCTGCAGCACGGTGGCCAGGACTATACAGCGTTTTTTACAGGACAGATTCCACTCAGAACAGACCTCATCATGGTCGACCAAAAAAGTTGAGTTGCACATGCTCAGCGTCATATACAGAGGTTGTCTTTGGGAAATAGACATATGAGTGCTGCCAGCATTGCTGCAGAGGTTGAAGGGGTGGGAGGTCAGCCTGTCAGTGTACCGCACACTGCATCAAATTGATCTGCATGGCTGTCATCACAGAAGGAAGCCTCTTTTAAAGAAGATTGCACAAGAAACCCCGCAAACAGTTTGCAGAAGACAAGCAAACTAAGGACATGAAACGACAATAGAAAAAAATTCCAAAGAAGAAAAAACACTGCGCTAAAAATAAATATAAACGTGAAAAATTCCCACAATGATAATGGGATATGAAGCTGCCAGTACCAAAAAACTAGGATACCAAATTTTAAAGCAATATACAGTATATAACAAGGTACAGCGCTGTACCCTGTTATATATATTAAACTAAGGACATGGATTACTGGAACCATGTCCTGTGGTCTGATGAGACCAAGATAAACTTATTTGGTTCAGATGGTGTCAAGCATGTGTGGCTGCAACCAGGTGAGGAGTACAAAGACAAGTGTGTCCTGCCTACAGTCAATCATGGTGGTGGAAGTGTCATGGTCTGGGGCTACATGAGTGCTGCCGGCACTGGGGAGCTACATTTCATTGAGAGAACCATAAATGCCAACATGTACTGTGACATACTGAAGCAGAGCATGATCCCCTCCCTTCGGAGACTGGCCCACAGGGCAGGATTCCAACATAACAACCCCAAACACACCTCCAAGATGAGCACTGCCTTGCTAATGAAGCTAATGGTAAAAGTGATGAACTGGTCAAACATGTCTCCAGACCTAAACAATATTGAGCATCTGTGGGGTGTCCTTAAATGGAAGGTGGAGGAGCGCAAGGTCTCTAACATCCACCAGCTCTGTGATGTCATCATGGAGGAGTGGAAGAATTCCATGCCCAAGAGGGTTAAGGCAGTGCTGGAAAATAATGGTGGACACACAAAATATTGACACTTTAGGCCAATTTTCCCTGATGTGCCTGCTGGTAGGGATGAGCTTTATGTTCGAGTGGAACATAAGTTCAACTCGAACATTGGCTGTTTGCCCATTCGGCGAACAGCGAACAATTTGGGGTGTTCACAGCAAATTCGAAAAGCCACAGAACACCCTTTAAAAGTCTATGGCAGAAATCAAAAGTGTTAATTGTAAAGGTTAATATGCAAGTTATTGTCATAAAAAGTGTTTGGGGACCTGGGTCCTGCCCCAGGGGACATGTATCAATGCAAAACAAGTTTTAAAAACGTTTGTTTTTTCGGCAGCAGTGATTTTAATAATGCTTAAAATGAAACAATAAAAGTGAAATATTCCTTTAAATTTTGCATCTGGGGGTGTCTAAAATATGCATGTAAAGTAGCGCTTGTAAATGCATGTAAAGTCATTTAAACCTACTTACGGCTATTCATGAATTGTCGGTTCTGGCAATTCAGAGAAAAGTCATTGAAAAAAATGACAGGGGTCCCCCCCAATCCATTACCAGGCCCTTTAGTCTGGTATGAATATTAAAGGGGAACCACAGCCATTTTTTCCAATGTACCGGACAATTCATTAATAGCGCGAGTAGTTTTAAATGATTTTTTTCCCTTCAAAAATGTCATTTTGTGCAGGGACAGTTTTAAACATGGGAAACATGCGCTACTTTACATGCATACTTTAGACACCCCGAGGTACGAAATTTAAAGAAATATTTCACTTTTATTGTTTCACTTTAAGCATTATTAAAATCATTTCTCCCCAAAAAACTGCCTTTTTTTAAAAAAAAAATTGCATTAATACATGTCCCCTGGGGCAGGACCCGGGTCCGCAAACACTTTTTAGGACAATAACTTGCATATTAGCTTTTAAAATTGGCACTTTTGATTTCTCACGTTCGAGTCCCATGGACTTTAACGGTGTTCGAATCTTCGTGTGAACTTTTGGTCTGTTCGCATGTTCTGAATGCAAACTGAACCGGGGGTGTTCAGTTCATCCCTACCCGCTGGTCCCACGCTGCCGATGGGGTGTACTCACTTTTGTTGCCAGCGGTTTAGACATTAATGGCTGTGTGTTGAGTTACTTTAAGGGGACAGCAAATGTATGCTGTTATGCAAGCTGTACACTCACTACTTTACATTGTAGCAAAGTGTCATTTCTTCAGTGTTGTCACATGAAAAGATATAATAAAATATTTACAAAAATGTGAGGGGTGTACTCTTGTGAGACATTGTATATTGTTGCATGAACATGTGTTTTGTATTTGCTTTATTTTCTACGTTATAAAATCACAAAAAAGTTTTGGGTTTATGTACACTTTATTGTTTTTAATGAATGTATTGCTAATGTATGTTCTTATTTGTCTGGAGTTCACATTTACTGAAGTATAGAATTTTGCGTCAAACCCCAGTCAAATGAAGACACAAAAAAAGACAATTGCATCATTTATACTAATGTCAGATTTGCCTGGAAGATCTGATTCAGTAATTATTGAATGTCAACAACAACAACAAAAAAATCATAATAATGCAGAAACCTCCTTAATTCTGTCACAGAATGATAGATGTTGCAGGAGCTTTCATCTAAAGTGTTGATATTCAGGAGAATGATTTATCTTGGCTGCTGTTCAAGCTGATTGTGTAATTTTACCCCCCTTGATGATGATTGCATAATTTGAATTCATTCTAGGATACCTACCCAAAACACACGGCTAGTTATGGTTTCATCAGAATCGTGACATCCAAACAAAATTTATCATATATTACTGCATTTAAGCCTAAGTTTAGCTAAAACTAAAAACATTACATTATGTATCCCTTGTCCAGATTCTTCTTCTTTCAATAGAAATCTTGCTGTTACCTACCGTAACCTTCCAGTGTGATGGAGGTTAGCCGGAAGCTCCCAAAAAGAGAGCTTGACTATGCCTGCCCTTTCCTGCCAAATCTGTCATTCAAAGGAAGACTGTACTACAGTATCTATGAATGACACAGCAACTGTGAATGGAGGGAGTGGAGCTATTATTCATCTGCTCGTCCCCTATTCAGAGATCATGTTACATGCATAGAAGTTGTCATACGGAAACTAGAGCTGAACTGCTCTCTGTGCTGTGCCTGTCACAGACACAGCATAGAACAGGCAACAGAACAGCCGTGCGTCTCCTCCTAGGCCAAGTGCTTATCCTTTCGGCCAATCACTTCCCGATTGGCTGGGAAGAAAATCAGTGTGTCATGTGGATTAGGGGGCTGGACGCATGGATGTGGGAGAGGGCAGCGCCCCTGTGCCTCTACTGGACAGGCCGGCACTGCGTGAAGGTAAAAAACCTTCTGTGTGCAGCAGCCCCCCTAACCCCACTTAATACTTACCTGAGCCCTCTCTAGATCGAGCAATGTCCACAAGAGCCTTGGCTCTCTGGGTACTCGCACTCCTGATTGGCGGGAGCCGTCAATCACAACCAGTGAGCCAGTTAGGAGACAGAGTGGGTGTGAGTGCGCCTGCTTGGATGCCCCCATAACAAGCTGCTTGCTGTGGGGGCAGCCAGAAGGAGAGAGGGGCCAGGAAGACCAACGAGGGA
Organism: Rana temporaria; assembly: GCF_905171775.1. Classification (NCBI taxonomy): domain Eukaryota; kingdom Metazoa; phylum Chordata; class Amphibia; order Anura; family Ranidae; genus Rana; species Rana temporaria. The sequence continues at coordinate 92,307,809 of NC_053489.1, read as the reverse complement.
CCCAAGAGGAGGAGGATCCAGGCTGCTCTGTGCAAAACCATTACACAGAGCAGGAGAGTATAATATGTTTGTTATTTAGAAAACAAAAATACTTTAATATCACTTTAGGCTTGGTTCACAATGGTGCACTGTGCGATATTGCATGTGATTTGCACCGCAGCGCAAATCACATGCAATGTATGTGCAATGCGATTTCAGCCATACAGATAGTATGGCTGAATGTGCATCGCATTCGGACAAACAAACAAATGTGATTTCTGTCTGAATTGATAGTTCACACTGGGATATGCACGGGGGGTGTTGTTAACTTTGTATTGACACTCCCAACGGTTCGCATAAGGCAGTGTGAACTGCTTTTGTGAGTCAGGTGCGATACGGGGACCTGCAGTGGATTCACAGGGTTCATGCATGTGTAATGGGGCTTAGCATTATTGCAACATAAGCTAATGGCAATAGATTAGGCTAACCTGTCTAACATGTTCTGTTATCTTGTTTATTCATTTTATGAATTGCATTTGCTTACCCTTTAATAATACATTGGTCTCAATAATCCCTTAATTGCTTGTGGTCTATTTTTCTGTGTACCATGAGAGCCGGTTCACACTGGGGCGACTCGTCAGGCGCCTCAGTCGCCTGACAAGTCGCGTCCCATTCTATTCACCAGAACCGTTCTAATAGGAGCGACGCAAGTCGCTCCGACTTAGAAAAAGGTTTTTGTATGACTTCAGGGGCGACTCTGGGCGATTTGCATTGACTTCTATACAGAAGTCATTTTGCTAATCGCCTCTGAAGTCGTCTTTAGGACGACTTGCTGAGTCGCCCCCAAAGTCGTGCCGCCCCAGTGTGAACCGGCTCCTATAGAGAGGTAGAACATTAATGCTTAGAACAAACAGGTGTGTGAGTAACCTATAACCAGGTGTGTCAGAGTCGTGACAGAGAACAGAGGAGCCATCATACCAAGTGGCTCCTATGGGGGTAGCACTACAAATAATAAAAAAAAAATTAAGTCTCTCCTAATATGTTTCATTCCTCAGACCTTTCACTATTTTGTGTTTTCCATCTATGGACTCTATCTTATCAATATATTTTTGTAAATTAGGTCTCTAGAACTGGGAATTGTATTCTAAATTAGGTATAACTAAAGATATATATAGGAAAATAAGCACCAGTTAATACATAGATTAGTGCATATCCCCTATTCATGCATCCGGCCCCTTTCAGGACGCCGGACGCATGAATTACAGCAGCGGGGGTGTTTTTTTGAAGCACCTGATTAGAGCCAGAGGCTTTAAAATAGGGTGGACTTGGAGCGCCGAGGATTGCGCTCAGAGCCCACCCAGGTGTGTTAGAAAAGCAAATGAGTATTCTAAGACTAAATCGCCTCTGCGCCAATCAGGAAGCACAGATCTGATACCCATTTCCCGATTGGCTGAAAGGTCAGACGATCCTATTGGATGCCTAGGAGGAGGGGAAGAGACGCACGGTGGAAGCCACCATGATCTCAGAAGAGAAGAGGACACAGAAGACTCTGACAATTGCCCGCCCCAGCCTGATCCCCTGTCCGATGTGCCCGTCGATCCCTGCCGCTGTGTACCCGCTGATCCCGTATCTGCCCCCTGATCCCTGATGTGCCTGCATGAAGGGTTTGAGGTGCATCAGGGGGGTTGTTTGCCTCCCCAAACAAAAAAAAAAAAAAAAAAAACACCAGCCACCACTGATAAGGACCTCCTTCCCCCTGTTGGTGATCTCTCTAGTGATGTATCCTAGAATTCTATCTGCTTTTCCCACTGCTTGGCCACACTGTTTGCTCATTTTGCGATTATCTAAAATTGGTACTCCAGAGCAATGCTGTATCCTGGCCTAGGCCAACAAGGCCCAGGCCTAGGGCAGCACTTTGCAGGGGGGCATCACGGACAGTGTCCCCCCTGGCTTGAGCTACACTGTTAGGCAAATTAGTTAAGCGCCACCATAAATCGGCCGCACTGCTTCCAGTATGTGGGCGGTTGCCATTCTGCAACTGGGGTGGGGGGTGGGGGCGTCGCTTCTAATGTTTTACCATCCCTGTCCCATTGCAGAGATTTCACTTCACTTCCTGTCCCATAGCCAAACAGGAAGTGAGAGGAAATCTATGCAAATTAAGGGAATCCATTGCCCCCCCCCCCAAGCCATCAGAACTAGTGTCCCCACTTGAAAATTTCAGGGTGGGTCTTAAACCGCAAGGGGTGTGGCCTTGACAGGAAGGGGTGGGTCATATTTAAATTAGGGGGTGCACGAGTTTAGTCAGGCCTAGGGCAGCACAAAACCTAAATACACCCCTGCTCCAGAGATTCAGATCAGATGCAGTAATTGTTCAGGTAGTCGCAAGCGCTGCGGCTGTATGAATTCAAAAGCTGGCCGGGGAAAGTCCATCCTCGCTATTTAGCATGAATGGGGGAATTGTCTGATTTCTCTGATTCAGTCCACGGGGCTAAACAAGAGAAATATAAGCCAGTATGGCGAGCCTAACCTAAAAAATATTTAATAATAAATTATTGAAAAAAAAGCCTAAAATAAACACTAATTCGGTTACTACTTTTATATGTTGCAACATTATTGTTATTGGGTTTAGATACATTTAATCCAACAATATTTTTCCATCATTCACCAAGATCTGCTGTAGATCAAACGTTGCTTTATTTCAAATGTAAAAAAAATTAAGTAAAATAAAGTATTAAAAAAATCATTGTTGACTGATATGTGTTTGCCTAAACTGGGAGGCAGAAATAAAACTAAGAACAATCTGTCACCATGGCTCTATGAAATCAAATAGACAACAGGGAGACACTTTTGCTGGACATGTGGCTTCCGGAGGATAGGAGCAGAGAGGATTAGAGCAGATAACTCACAGCCCAGATTTAGTCTACGGACTGTGATCCTAATTCCATAATCAATAACATTTACAAGGATATGTTTTGTTAGTACAGAATCCTGCTTGACATAATCATTATTTATTCATTTTTCTGATGCACCATATATATTTCAACAAAATAAAAACTTGTTTTTACACTTAATGTTGAAAGAAAAATGTAAATATGCATAGAAGCAAATTAGTAGATATTTTATCTTTATGTAAAAAAATAACATCACGTTTAGGTCTTTTTCACTAAAGACATGTTTTAGTGCTGATAGTTTCTTATTAGAGATGGCATGGCAATATTACTCTGGTCAGGTATTAAGTTTAATCAGGGCCAGGGATCTACCATACTGTAAATCCCTTCAGGTCTAACTAGGATTAATGCCCTCTGGCAGGCACATAATAGCTGCAGAATGTGTTAAATTTAATCAAAATTTCTCTAAGGAGAATTGAAACTCACCAGTAACTAAGACGTTTCTTGAAGATCAGTGGCTTAACTGCAAGAGACTTATAGTTAGAGACAGTTCTATCAAATCACAGAAAACGGTTGCTGGAACGCATCAGTAGGACTTCCTTGGCTGCAATTTTGTACACCTGTGGAGCTGCTTATTTGTATGGATAACATGGCAATTTTTCATGTATGGAATTTAAAAAAAAATTCCTTCTGCTAATTAGATCAGCACATGAGCACTGCATCATAATGGTGTATTCATGGTAAAGTCAATGAGACATGTTCTAATACTGCAGGAAGAGACTATCAGATGCTCTGTTTTTATAAAGCCGATCAGTGACATTGCTAAGTGCAGTCGCCTTGGGTTAAAGGAACACTAAAGTCACAATTTTTTTTTAAATAACAAACATGTTATACTTACCTCCACTGTGCGGATCCGTGTCTCCTGGGGTCCCTCGGCGGCTGTCTCGGCTCCTCCTCGCAAAAGCTTTCCACGTTCATGCGAGCTCCCTCGCATGGTGGAAAGCTTTTGCGAGCACGCTCCCGTGATACAGCGGTGGCCATAGCCGCCAACTGTATCACTCGGGCGCGCCGCGTCATCCGCTGTGATTGACAGCAGCGCCAGCTGCGCTGCTATCAATCCGCCCAGCCTAGCCAATCAACGGCCAGGCTGGGAACCGAGCAAGATGACAAGCACGCGCCCGGGACTTTGGAACGGTGAGGTAAGTAAAACGGGGGCTTGGGGGGGGGGGGGGGGGTGCTGTCAGATGTTTTTTTTACCTTAATGCATAGGATGCATTAAGGTAAAAAAACTTTTACCTTTACAACCCCTTTAATGAGTTAGTAGACTTTCCGTGACACCACTGATTAAAGGGGTAGTAAAGGTTCATGTTTTTTCACCTTAAAGGGCTTGTAAAGGTACCATTTTGTTTCCTAAATAGCTTCCTTTACCTTAGTGCAGTCCTCCTTCACTTACCCCATCCTTCAATTTTGCTTTTAAATGTCCTTATTTCTTCTGAGAAATCCTCACTTCCTGTTCTTCTGTCTGTAACTCTCCACCGTAATGTAAGGCTTTCTCCCTGGTGTGGAGTGTCGTGCTCACCCCTCCCTTGGACTACAGGAGAGTCAGGATGCCCACTAAACACACAGCTCCTTTCTCTATCTGCAATGTAGAGAGCATCCTGACTCTCCTGTAGTCCAAGGGAGGGGGCGAGCACGCCACTCCACACCAGGGAGAAAGCCTTGCATTACTGTGTGGAGTTACAGACAGAAGAACAGGAAGTGAGGATTTCTCAGAAGAAATAAGGACATTTAAAAGCAAAATGGAAGGATGAGGTAAGTGAAGGGACTGCACTAAGGTAAAGGAAGCTGTTTTGTAAAAAAATAATGTACAACCCCTTTAATGCATCCTATATACGTGATTGATCTCGTCCAGTCTTCTCGGCTCCATTGGCTTGCGCTGCTGTCAATCAACTTCAATGACGCAAGGGTCAGGGGGCGGGGCCGAGTCCTGTAGTCAGCGGCTAGTGACGCCAAATACAGGACTTGGGAGCACGCCCGCAAGGTAACCCCCATGGGAGAGTGTGGGGTTACCAGAAGTGGTGAAGAGCCAAGACAGCCACAGAGGACCCCAAAATATGAGGATCAGGTCCACTCTGTTCAAAACAAGCTGCACAACGGAGGTAAGTATGACCTGTTTGTTATTTAAAAAAAACACATTTTTAAAGCTTTACAACCACTTTAGGTTGGTGGCTGTGTTTGGACATCTTGCTGCTAAGTGATGACAGACAATTGTACAAACTCCACTCTTTGTGTCCTGCAGATATTTTAGTAATAACTAATGCTGGAATGAAGAAAGCATGTTTGGCTTCTTTATATACACTCACTGACCACTGTATTAGGTACACCTTGCTAGTACCAGGTTGGACCTCATTTTGCCTTCAGAACTGCCTTCACTCTTTGTGGAGTTAATTAAACAAGGTGTTGGAAACATTCCTCAGAGATATTGACATGATAGCATCACGCAGTCGCTGCAGATTTGTCGGCTGCACATCCATGATGCAAATCTCCCATTCCAACTCATCCCAAAGGTGCTCTTTTGGACTGTGGAGGCCATTTGAGTACAGTGACCTCATTGTCATTGCCAAAAAACTGTTTTTGAGATGATTTGAGCTTTGTGACATGGTGCACTATCCTGCTGGAAGGAGCCATCAGAAGATGGGTAAACTGTAGTCATAAAGGGATGGACATGGTCAGCAACAATACTCAGGTAGGTTGTAGCATTTAAACGATGCTCATTGGTACTAAGGGGCCCAAAGTGTGCCAACAAAAAAATCCCCCACACCATTACACCACCACCACCACCAGCCTGAACCATTGATACAAGGCAGGATGGATCCATGCTTTTATGTTTACGCCAAATTCTCACCATACAATCTGAATGTCACAGCTGAAATGAAGACTCATCAAACCAGGTAACCTTTTCCAGTCTTCTATTGTGCAATTTTGGTGAACCTGTGTGCATTGTATCCTTAGTTTCCTGTTCTTAGCTGACAGGAATGCCACCCGGTGTGGTCTTCTGCTGCTGTAGCCCATCTGCTTCAAAGTTTGAAGTGTTGTGCATTCAGAGATGGTATTCTGCATATCTTTGTTGCACCGAGTGGTTATTTGAGTTAATTTAATCTCAAACCAGTCTGCCCACCCTCCTCTGACCTCCAACATCAACAAGGCATTTTTGTCCACAATACTGCCGCTCACTGGATGTTTTCTCTTTATTTGACCATTCTCTGTGAACCATAGAGCTGGTAGTGTCCTACAGAATTGGTGTTCATTACAAAGTGTAATATTATGAAAGAAAGGTTAAGAAAAAGAGCAGATCCAGAGGCATTGATTTCCTGAGGTTTTGTAAGAGCCAGGGTGATCGTCTTTTAGACATCTACTGTACAATGATAGAGCTAACAGAAAATGTAGATGCTTAAAGAGATGTGGTCTTCCAGACAATCAGGTGACTTTGGGCACCACCTATTAAGCTGAATATGGGACAATTACTGAGATCATCAGAAAAAACTTGCTCATCTTATTTGCTGACAGGTTTTCTAGTAGGAGAGCCCCCAAATGTGGGTTCTCTACTATCACTAAGTTTGTTTTTATCATCATCATCTATGGAAATATCATAGCTTTCTACTTTTGGTTGACATAAATGTGATACTAACATCTGCTTTTATTGTCAGGATGATTTAAAAACCAAGATGACCAAATCTTTGGGCACTGGGGAGTAAATTGCGTTACCCAAAATGTTTTTTATTTAATACAACGTACAGTTTGTGCATTACAGTATTTTGGGTATGCTATTTGCCCACTCAGTGTCCACATTAGTGAACTGTCTTCAGTATCAAAACACTTCAAGGATATTCATGCAGGGGACATGTCTGGTTTTCAATTTTGCGGAATTAAAAGAGATAATACACCTATTAGGGGGAGGAGATGTACACAGACATACGTATTTTGGAAGGGGAAGTCTGGTGGATTCTAAATCTTGCTACCTGTACTGTATATCACAAGATTTAAATCAAAGATGGGACATACATTTGTTTTTAAAATAATTTATTCTAAGAAATATATACTGTATGCATTGTGTAAATTATTTTTTTTTTAATTTATTAGTTGATGTATTGCTTATGTTTTTTCTAGTACTGTGTCTTTGGTTGATCTGACTTGTTATTGGTGTTTATTGATTCACCTGTCTATGGTAAAGCTGTGAGTTATAAAATCTTTGTCATGGTTCTTTGTAGAAAAAATAAATGTTCCTGGACTGCCGCACTCTGATAGGCGATTTATTGAAACAAAATCAAAAAAGGATAAAATCCCAAGCTGTATAACATCCAAAAAGTCATGCAACACTGCAATCAATGGTAAAAAGTGGACATAGGGGACAAAAAAGCTAACATGTTTCACATCATGGATAGATGCTTAGTAATAGCTGGGTTGTGTGAGGATCTGAAAGGATGTAAATAGAAAACTTTGAATGCATCCAAACCAATTAAAGCTGGTCTGCACAGCATTAGAAAATTAGATACCTGATTGAAATTGACACAACCCATGGGCAGAACAGCATCTGCACAATCAAAAACAATCAAAAACAATCAAAAACACACATGTGTATGTGGCATTCTAACCTAAAACACATTTTATGATATAGACTTTATAAGTGTATGTGAAAACATACAAAGAAATGCAATAAATGAATAAATAAATATATATAAATATACTGCAAAGGTAAAGTGCTAGTAGATAAATATAAATGAAAACCGATATGAATGATATTGTGGTGACTATGGGCCAGATCCACATAGCGGATCGTATTTTTATGCAGGCGTAGCGTATCCTAGTAACTGTATTCACAAAGCATTTGCCTCTAAAGTTACGGCGGCGTAGCGTAATTCTCCCGGTGTAAGGGCGCGCAATTTAAATCTATGTGATGGGGGCGTGTTTTATGTTAATACGTCGTGACCCGACGTAAATGAATTTCTTTTTTAACGGCGCATGCGCCGTCCGTGGGGGTATCCCAATGCGCATGCTCGAAATTAAACTGGAACAAGCCAATGCTTACGACGGAGCATACGCCTAAGACATACGCCTGTCGGATCGAGCCCAGATTCCAGATTCTTGTTTTGTGGATGCAAAACAGAGATACTACGTGGTAACTTTGAAATTACGCGGCGTATCCATAGATACGCCGGCGTAATTCGTTTAAAGATCTGGCCCTATATGTGAATGTGGAATTGTTCATAAATACAGTGCTGATCTGTGTTGGAAATAAAACATAACAACAATGAATTGTTGATATGCAAGTGCGCAAAAACTGCAATAAAGATATGAATATAAACGTGTATTTATATAGTTATGAAAACATGGTCCAACATTAAGTGAAAAAAATTAAATGGAATTAGATTAAATCAAATTAAATACAATTTTAAATTAAGATCGGACCCATGTAGTGCAATAAATTAAATTAAATATTTGTTTATTTATTTATGTGCAGACAAATATGTTCAATGTTTGTATAATATAGTCATGCCCATGATGTAATATGGGCAAACCCCGACAAGCATGACGAGTATGCATGAAGAGAAATTATTTATAAACAAAAACATAAAAACATAATATAATAAGTTGCTAAAATTTGTATAAATGAATATACTAAAGTTGTTATAATTACTACCAACAACACTTGTCATATAAACTAATCCATTGCATCTAAAAGAAATATAAAGAAAAATGTCATTAACATAAATCTATGGACAGCAAAGGAATATATGGAATAAAATGACAAGTGTGATGTGGGTCGAGCCCTAAACACTGAACGTTAAATATTAAAGGACGTATCTACGTGCTGTAAATGGTTCTTTGTAGCCAGCTACCATTAAGGCTGTTTAAGCTGAAATGTGTACACATGGACAGGGCCGGATTCCTGACAAGGCCACCGAGGCCAGGCCTCGGGCAGCAGTGGGTGCAGGGGCGGCAGCGCGGCAACAGGGGGGTGAAAAAATCCTGTTGTCCCAGTGTCCTGCCGAAAAAGCTCCCCCGGCGGATAAGGACCCCCTGTACTGCGCAGGTGCAGCGTGGAGCCACTGAAAATAGCCGAAGATGTAGAGCTGAAAGTCTGCTCTCCACCCCAAGGGGTGGAAAATGCTGTTTTGCTGCAGCATAGAGAGGGTTGATCTGCATCATTGAGTTTTACGTTTGTGTAGCTAGGGTAAGTTAGCGCCCCCCCCTTCAAAATTCTAATGATATTGTCCAATTTAGACCAGAAAATGTGGTCTTCCATTAAGGATAGACATAACAAAGCCTTCTCATACTCATGCTTCAATGACAAGAAATTAGGCCAGATGGCCCTGTATATCTGCACAAAACAAAAGGGTTACCTAAGCAATAACCTAGTATCCAGCACCGTGTCATACTTAAAGGTCAATGTGATAATCATCTGGTTCATGTAATCAATTAATTGAGTGTCAACACCAGCAGACACAAGATCTCTGCTCAATGATTTAGATTAGTCAGCTAAGTTCTGGGAAATGAGTGGGGGAGGGGAGCATGCAGTACAATCATCAAATGGGAGCTGATGAAAAAACACCTTGGTGGAAAGTTTAGGCCTATAAAAGTAGGGCTCAGGCATTGTGGCAGAGGAATGAGGCCCTCAAATTTTAAAAAGAGTAATGCTCAGTTTTGATTAGAAATAAAAACAGTTGTTTAGGTGAAACAACTGCTTAATTAAATTCAGCTCATCCTAAAATGAATCCTCCTCAGAATCTGACAGATTCAGAAATATTCTGATTCTAAAAACTTTAAACAGAACTAAATAGCTGTGAGGTGGGATGGGTTAAAGCCTCAAGAGGGCTGACCTTCAGTTATATATATGCCAAATGCTGCGTACACACGATCATTTTTTAGCATGAAAAAAACGTTTTTCAAAAATGTCATTTAAAATGATCGTGTGTGGGCTTCACATCATTTTTCAGGTTCTGAAAAACGTAAAAAAAAAAAAATCGAACATGCTGCACTTTTTAACGTAGTTTTAAACTATGTCGTTTTTCGTGTTGTAAAAAATGATCGTGTGTGGGCTAAAACGACGGAAAAAACCTGTGCATGCTCAGAAGCAAGTAATGAAACGGGAGCGCTCGTTCTGGTAAAACTACTGTTCATAATGGAGTAAGCACATTTATCACGCTGTAACAGACAGAAAAGCGCAAATCGTCTTTTACTAACACAGAATCGGCTAAAGCAGCCCAAAGGCGAATAGAACTTCCCCTTTAAAGTGCCGTCGTACGTGTTGTACGTCACCGTGCTTTGCTAGCTATTTTTTTTAAAATGATGGTGTGTAGGCAACATCGTTTTAATTAGAGTTGAGCGAACCCGAACTGTAAAGTTCGGGTTCGGTACAGACTTTGGGGTTTTCCCGGACCCGAATAATTGGAAAAAGTTTGGGTCCGGGATCGGAGTTCGGGAAAAAAAAATGTGCGGAGGTCCCCGCAAATTCAATAACCAGACCCTTTAGGTCTGGTATGAATATTAAGGGGAACCCCGCCGGCAATTAAAAAAAAAAAATGACGTGCGGTTCCCCCTAAATATCCATAACCAGACCCGTTATCCGAGCACGTTGACCTGGCCGGCCGCAGAAAAGAGGGGGGGGACAGAGTGCGACCCCCCCCTCTCCTGAACCGCACCAGGCCACATGCCCTCAACATGGGGAGGATGTCCCCATGTTGATGGGGACAAGGGCCTCATCCCCACAACCCTTGCCTGGTGGTTGTGGGGGTATGCGGGCGGGAGGCTTATCAGAATCTGGAAGACCCTTTTAACAAAGGGGACCACCAGATCCTGACCCCCCCCTGTGTGAAATGGTAATGGGGTACATTGTACCCCTACCATTTCACGAAGAAAGTGTAAATTCTTGTAAAAAAACAAAACACACACACACCGTAGAATAAAGTCCTTTATTAATAAAAAAAAAAAAGGAAAAAACTCCAGCGGTGATAATCCACTCGTTCCCGGCTTCCTGCTCCAACGATGTCCTGATCCAGCGACGAGTGCGGGTGATCTCCAGCGATGAGAAGATCCATCCATCCGGAGCGCTGCATCGCCGACCTCCTCTCATCGCTGGACACAGCCCAGCGAATGACGCGCTGAAGTTGTGACATTACTTATATAGAGGAGGCAGGGCCACCTGTCACGTGACCCCACACCCTCTGACGTACCCTCTGCTACGTCACTGGGGAAGCCCAGGAAGAGGGAAGACTCTTTTTTAAAGTTCGGGTTCGGACCCGAAACCGAACATCCAGGTGTCCGCTCAACTCTACTTTTAATGATGAAGTTGGGAAAACGTTGTTTTTTAGACATGCTGAAAAACAACGTTTTCTTTCATGCTGAAAAATGATCGTGTGTACGCGGCATGAGGGTTCATTTTTCCTATAAGCAACAGTTTAACTCTAGGCTGCTTATCAATCTATGTGCCGCAATAGACAATAGAATAATAAGCTCTCTCCAGGTTGCTAATATTTGAAAATAAAATACAAAGGTGTCCCTTCTGCTGCTTTTGTCCCATGCCACCCATAATCCACTCCTCAAGTGCTCTCTCTGCTGCCTCTATTATCCATCACCCTCACACCACACTTCACTCCATAAGTACTTCCTCTTCTGTCTCTTTTAGCCACCACCTGCACACTGTCCTCTGCTCCACAATTGTTCATTGTGTTGCATCTGTCAACCACCACTTGAACATTGTACTTTGCTCCACAAGTGTCTTCTCTGGGTGACAGTTACAGCAAGAGAAATCCAACTAAGTGTAGTGTGCAGGTGGCAGGTGAGGCAACACTGCTTGGGTAACTAACACTTGAAATGTATGATCTTTTTCTACTATTAATGACTACTAGCAAATTCATTTTGGAAATCCAATGTACCGTATTTTCCGGCGTATAAAACGACTGGGCGTATAAGACGACCTCCTAATTTTCCAGGAAAAATGTTGGTTTTGGGATATACTCACTGTATAAGACTACCCCCTTCTTACTAGTCTTTCTGGAAGCTGAGGGGTAGCCAGAACAACCGCTGACAGAAACAGGCTTTTTCAAATCTCACTGTGCCATTACATTACATTCCTCACTGTGCCATTACATTACATTACATGCCTCACTGTGCCATTACATTACATGCCCCCACTGTGCCATCACTTGACCCTCACTGTGCCATCACTTGACCCTCACTGTGCCATCACTTGACCCTCACTGTGCCATCACTTGCCCCTCTCTGTGCCTGAACTTGCCCCTCTCTGTGCCTGAACTTGCCCCTCACTGTGCCTGAACTTGCCCCCCACTGTGCCTGAACTTGCCCCCCACTGTGCCTGAACTTGCCCCCCACTGTGCGAACAGTGCAATCACTCACGTTTTTCTGAATCGACTTGCAGGTGGTGACAGTCTCCGTGCTGCGAGCGTCAATGATTTGAAAGCCGTGCCTTCTCCTCAGACTGTCCTGTAATAGACGGAACACACATTTTCCCAGCAGTGCCTTTGTTCTGTGTTCCGCCTATCACGGATGTCTTCTCATCTCGTCCGAGGATGAGAAGGCATCTGTGATAGGAGGAACACAAAACAGAGGCGCTGCTGGGAAGATTTGTGTTCCGCCTATCACAGGACACTCTGAGGAGAAGGAGCGGGCTTTTAAATCATTGACGCTCACAGCACGGAGACTGTCACCGGCTTATAAGACGACCCCCGACTTTGGATGCATTTTTTTGCATCCAGAAAGTCGTCTTATACGCCGGAAAATACGGTATATATACAAGATTGATATCTTGCGGTCAATATTCAGTTACACAACTCTCTCCCATTCACTTACATCATGAATCCGTGTGATAAGAGAAAGCACACTTCTGATACTCCAGGGCTGTCACTGGAAAAATTGCTCTTTCAGCACATTTGTCTGAGACAAAAATATTTTAGCGAATATGCTGAAGAACATGACTCATTTTCTTTTATAAATTATTTATCCTGACGCTTTTAACAACTTGAACAGGTGCACATGCAGAAATAAACATAGAATGCATTGCATGTTTCAAGAAAAATTGTAAATAAAGAAGGGGAAATATCCTTCGAAGGAGTAAAATATACAGTAATGTTAAAGTGGAACTATGAGTAAAAAAAAAAAAAATGGCATACGCAGTATGTAATTGTATTCCTGAGTCCCTTTTGTAGCATTTTATCACCAAATTTTTATCGCCTTTAGATCCCGCCAGGGCGTTGTGCGTGAACTTGTTCTCCATACACATGGCAGGAATTTTTCAGCCAACTTTCACCAAATCACGTGGTTTTTCAGCTCTTTACTGCCACCATTTGGGCAACATCTGCTATTGTTGTCTGATCTTTAGCATTGGTTCTGAGCATGCGTGTTTGTACTTTGGACTTTAGTCCGATGGACTTGTGTACACACGATTGGATTAGCCGACGTAGGACATTTGTTGCCGAAAAGTTTGAGAGCATTTACACCGAACATTTGTCTGATGAAAAAGCGAAAACATTTGTCTGATGGAGCATACACACGGTCGGGTTGTCCGATCAAACAGGTCCGTCGGACATTTGTTGTCAAAATGCCCAATCGTGTATGGGCCTATAGAGTGACTTCACTGTTTTTTTTTTTTGCAGTAAAATCGCAGAGGAGTGTTGTCACCCTGTGGACCGGTTAAGATATAGTTTTAAATCGCCTTTAAGTAAAAAAAATAAACAAATTAAAGCCTAATTTCAACAAACAGAAAAAGTTACAGCAACTTTTTTTATTGGGGAAAATAGTTTAAAATATGTGAATAAATGCTGACCATTGTAGAGACCTCCAACAGTGTTATGTTTTCTCCCAGCCCCTAACTGCAAATTTTGTTTGAACAGCTTAATGTGTTACAGGAACTGGAGAAATAAGGGATCTGCTGGCAGGATCAACACGTACAGAAACTATGTTACAGAAGGACTAAGAACAACTAAAATTGTTCATGCTATTGCCAGACTGCATAATATATGTCATTTTTTATTCAGTCCTTGTGGCCAATGCCACAATGAATCCCGGTTACAATATGCCCAACAACACCTTAAGTTGGCTTTTTTGTGACATTGGCACTGCAAAGTCTTTTTTCTGGCAACATGACCATGCAGCTCATTTTTGTTCAAGTATTATTGTGCTCCTTAAAAACAACCACACCATGTTTTCCAGAGAAGCCTGTAGTTCTCCTGAGGTTACATGTTGTTTTTTCTTTTGATCCTGAACAATTTCTCTTGCAGTTGTGGCTGCAACCTTTCTTGGTCTACCTGACCTTGGCTTGCTATGAAGAGATTCCTGAATTTTCCACTTCTTAATAAGTGATTGAACAGTACATAAGGGCATTTTCAAGGCTTTGGATATCTTTTTTCTATCCTTTTCCATCTTTATAAAGTTCCATTACCTTGTTACGCATGTCTTTTGATAGTTCTTTTCTGCTCCTCGTGGCTCAGTATCTAGCCTGCTCAGTGCATTCATGTGAGAGCTAACAAACTCATTGACTATTTATACACAGACACTGATTGCAATATAGAAAGTTACCTTGTGTGCCTATACCAAGGCCACACATTCCAGGATATTTAAACTTTTGATGAGGGCCATTTGGATGATTTATTTTATCATTATGATTTAAAAAGGAGCCAAACAACTCTGTGATAATAAATGGCTTTATATAATCACTATCCTTAATCAAGCACAGTCATGCAAAGCTGTACCCAAACAAAATTCTTATAATTTTTTTTGAACAGATAGTGCTTTCTTTTGATGGTATTTAACCACTAGCCCACTGCCCGCCGTCTATGATGGTGGAAAGATGAGCCTCTAATTCATTCATATGACGTCGAGACACTAGGGGGAGCGGGCGCCCGCCGCGTCACTGGGAACCTGATGCGCGTGCCCGGCAGCCGCGATTGCCCAGTAACTGAGCAGTACCGTGGATCTGTGTGTGTAAACACACAGATGATCAACGTCCTGTCAGGGAGAGGAGACTGATGGTGTGTCCCTTGTACAAAGGGACACCGATCAGTCACCTCCCCCACTCAGTCCCCTCCCCCCACAGTAAGAATCACTCCCTAGGGAACACATTGACCCCTTGATCGCCCCCTAGTGTTAACCCCTTCCCTGCCAGTCATATTTATACAGCAATCAATGCATTTTTATAGCACGGATCGCTGCATAAATGTGAATGGTCCCAAAAATGTGTCAGAAATGTCCGATGTGTTTGCCGCAATATCGCAGTCACGATAAAAAACGCAGATCGCCACCATTACTAGTAAAAAAATAATAATAATAAAAATGCTATAAATATTTCCCCTATTTTGTAGCCGCTATACCTGCGCAAACCAATCAATATACGCTTATTGCAATTTTTTTTACCAAAAATATGTAGAAGAATACGTATCGGCCTAAACTGAGGAAAAATTTGTTTAAAAAAAAATTGGATATTTATATTAGCAAAAAGAAAAAAATATTGTGTTTTTTTCAAACTTGTCCCTCTTCTTTTGTTTATAGCGCAATAAATAAAAACAGCAGAGGTGATCAAATACCACCAAAAGAAATCTCTATTTGTGGGGAAAAAATTATAAACATTTCGTTTGGGTACAGCGTTGCATGACCACGCAATTGTCATTCAAAATGTGAGAGCGCTGAAAGCTGAAAAATGTCTTGGGCAGGAAGGGGGTGAAAGTGCCCAGTATGGAGGTGGTTAGATTAACCACTTGAGTTTTTTATTTCTTCCTAAACAAACAAAAAAAGAGAGACAATTTTGAAAACAGACAAAAAAAGAGAGACAATTTTGAAAACAAAGATTTTCTTAGTTTCTGTAATAAAATTTTGTAATCATGTAATTTTTCTCATTCACTGATGTGAAAGGATGAGGTTGCACTGATGGGCACTGATGAGGTGGTACCAAAATGCAGCACCGATGGGTGTTGATAGGCGGCACTGATAGGTAGAACTGATGGGCAGCACGGATAGATGGCAATGATAGGCACTGAGAGGCGTCACTCAAAGGCACTGATAGTTGGCACTGATGGGCACTGATAGGTGGCATTAACGGGCGGCACTGATAGACAGCACTGTTCGGCAGCACTGATGAGGAGGCACTGATGGGCACTGACAGGCACTACTGATGGGCACTGAAAGGCATCACTAGTGGGCACTGATTGGTAGCACTGGTGGCCACTGTTGGGACGGCACTGATTATCAGGACACTGATTATCAGTGTCCTGATTGCCAGTGCAAATGTGCCCACTGTGGAATTGTCTGGTACACTTGCTAGCAAAGCCATCATTCCTTTTTTAACGTGTTATCTTTGTGATAAATACACAGTCTGCAGGCACCCTAACAAAAATCTCTGTAATCATGTAACATCTCTTCTAAACTTTTATGCACATATCCCATTAACCAAAACTACAAACCCTTGTAGAAATGATTCTTGTAAGTTTATATGTGTGATCGTTGTATGTTTTAAAGTTTTCCTGTCCCATTGCACTTGGCTCATTTTAATGGTTGTGAGCATTAGCCAAGAAGTTTTGTGGCACACTGCTATAAAAATCACACTTTCAAGTCCAACTTAAACAGTTCAAAAAGTGCATCTTAATAGGGAAATTTACATTTTGCTGCAATTACTGGGAAATTTTAATGAAAAATATGTTTCTGGAGAAATACTTGCATAAATGCATACATTTTTCTCATCTTACAGAAGGTTTAACTATATTGAGCAGCCTGTTTACTTAAGAAAGTGAATGTTCACTTTGCCAAGTAAATGCTTATTGAGCTCAGGGAATAAGCTGTGCTCACTTTGCATACCCATTCATATGCAGGGGAAGTTAATAAACAGGATGATTTCATGCACTTATTTGGGTAGTTGACATGAACATAGCTTCACCTTATTTACAGGGCCAGATTAAGAACATCATGGGCCTGGTGCTGAGGATTTTGGTGGGGCCTTTTAGGCTGCATTCACACCTCCGCGACAAGTAACGCCGCGTACGCGGCGTATTTTGCCGCGAATAGTGTAACTTTTTTTTTACAAATCCTTCCTATTGCTTTGTATGGCCGAACGCCAATGCCGCCTGAAAAAAGGGTCCAGGACTTTTTTTCATGCCGCAGGTGTACGGCGTCTATGAGATGTGAACCATCTCATAGACAGCAATGGGAATTCTCCCCTCTAGCGGCACGAGCGGCCGGCGTCGGGCATTTGTCGCGGAGGTGTGAATGGGGTGTAATAAATAATAAATAAATGCGTGGGAATGACATGAACGCAGCCCAGCCAAGGCAAGTGACCAAAGGCACAGAACCCAGAAGGAAGACCGGGTGAAGATGGAAGTGCCCGGGCCCCGCCTGATTCATCGCAGCACTGGAGGGCTCAGTCTGAAAATTGAAGTGTACACTAATGTGCTAATATGCTGTGCATACTTGTACGTTGTGGCATAACCTACCCCAGGGCCTCTAAAAAGTAGTAATGTCAGGAAAGTTTACTACCGCTTTATTACCACAGGATCCCAGGAGCCTCTCATGGGGCCCCCTACTGACCCGGTGGACGGTGGCCCTTGGGCAGTGCCTAGGTGCACAGTTGCCAACATTTAAAAAATATTTTCAGGGCCACTTTTTTATATAAGTGCTATATTTAGAGTACCTGAGATCCCCGATGTTCCTCTATACATCATAGTAGTAATCACAAAATTAAATGAGTACTAATAATGGGGCAGAACAAATATGAGAACTGATATTTCCTTTAGTTGAACTAACAAAAGTGTGTCCATTCTAGAGCTGGTAACATTGAGGATATTCAGTATAATTTTAAAGAACTGTTTTTGTGGGTAAGCGACATAGTGGAGGAGTATGGACTTTATATAAGTGGGAAGTATGTGCAGGTGAGGGAGAGGAATGTGGAGGGTCTAACAGTGGGCACTATGTAGAGGAGAGGAGTACAAAGGGTACGGAAAAAAGCACTATGTACAGGAGAGGAGTGTGAAGGGTATGACAATGGGCAGTATGTACAGGAAGAGTGAGGGGGTATGACAGAGGGTAGTACGTACCACAGAGAAGTGTGGAGGGTATGATGGGGCAGTGTGTACAGGAGAGGAGTGTGGAGGGTATGACAGTGGCAGTATGTACAGGAGAGGAATGTAGATGGTATGATAGTGGGCTCTATGTATAGGAGAGGAGTGTGGAGGGTATGACAGTGAACACTATGTATAGGAGAGGAGTGTGGAGGGTATGACAGTGAGCAGTATGTACAGGAGAGGAGTGTGGAGGGTGCGGCAGTGGGCACTAAGTACAGGAGAAAAGTGTATGACAGCAGGCACTATGTACAGGAGAGGAGTGTGAAGGGTATGACAGTGGGCGCTATGTATAGGAGAGGAGTGTGGAGGGTATGACAGTGGGCACTATGTACAGGAGAGGAGTGTGTAGGGTATGCCAGTGGGTACTATGTATAGGAGAGAAGTGTGGAGAGTATGACAGTGGGCACTATGTACAGGAGAGGAGTGTGGAGAGTATGACAGTGAGCACTATGTACAGGAGTGGAAGAATGTTTAGGGACTGAGTAGTGGTTAAGCGGGTCATACATGGATTGAAATTACGCCAATTATGCAGAGACCAGCCATAGTCAATCTATGTATGGGCTAGCTGGTTTTACACAAGTCAATCTATTAATCAACTTGAGTACAACCAGCCTGTTTTTTTTTTTCTTAAAACAATCAGTGCTGCCAGCTAAAGTTAGCAACACTGATCATTGTACGCACTGGCAGAACACAATAACACTGCAGGAGTGATTCCCCCATCCACAGGTCAGCAGGTGAGAGGGTGTGTGGGGACAGGCTGGGGAGAGATACTAGTCAGTGGCTGGGTAGGCACTGGTAGTATCAGAGCCAGATACACACAGGTTACATACACCACAATCGTTAGAGCGAGAACAATAATTCTAGTACTAGACCTCCTCTGTAAATCTAAACATGTAACCTAAAAAAATGTAAAGCATCGCTTAGGATACCAAAAAAAATTGTGCTAACTTAACTAACTAACTGTTTTTTTAATGAATGAAACATTTTTTTCCAAAAAAACATGTTTGAAAAATTGCTGCGCAAATACCGTGCTAGAGCTGCACAATTAATCGTTAAAAAAATCGTGATCTCGATTCAACCCCCTGACGATCTTCAATGCAGAGTTTGCTGATTCTTTCATATAAGTGGAGAGACTTTCAGCTATCAAAAGAAAATATCTGGGCAGTCTGCCAAGTTTTTAACAGGAAACATTGTAACTGACACTTCCTTCTTAGATCAAAGGGATACACTTCTGTGTGTAAAGAACAAATCTGAGCAGTCTGCGAAGTTTGTAAACAAAATGAAACATTGTAACTAACTAACATTGTAACTAAATTTAACCACTTAAAGTCCAACACTTGTTTCTTAAGTTAGAAAGCAATATTATTTGCTAGAAAATTACTTGGAACTGCCAAACATTATATATATTTTAGCAGAGACTCTAGGGAATACAATGGCTATTGCTGCAATATGTTATGTCACACTGCATTTTCCCACTTCAATGAATAATAAAAACCATAAAAACAAAACAGTGAAGTTAGCCCATTTTTTTTTTTTTTTTTGTTTTAATGTGAAAGATGATGTTACGCCGCAACAATCGTGAGAGAATCGTGATCTATCTTCTAAGAAAAAAAATTGCAATTCTCATTTTAGCCAGAATCGTGCAGCTCTATACGTGCAACATAAAAAAGTGCAAAGACCACCATAGAGTAATTTTCTAGCAAAAAACAAATGATGATTTTTACATGTAGTAGAGAAGTGTCAGAATTGGCCTGGGTGGCAAGGGGTTAATTACCATGAGTAATATACAAATAATTATTATAAGCCCTGTGATCCTATCAGTCTGCTGTAGTGTGTCAGCTTGTATTTATATTGGCCGCTCTGAATGTAGCTTCTGACAGGCTGTGCAAGCAGGCCCGTATCTCTGGAACCATAAATGATAGCCGTCCCATATTTTAACCAGTTGTGGGGTAGCTCTTCCCATGCCTACCCCCAAATGTGGGGTTTCTGTGACCTCTGGTCATCGAGCTACAACCCCCCAAATTCGATCTTAAAAAAAAAAAATCTTAATCCCTTTTTTGGGCAAATGGGCCTATCTTGAGAAAGGGGCCTGGAGCTGCAGCTCCATCAGCCCCATTGTTAATCCGGCCCTGCTTATTTACTAGGCTCAGGAAATAATTATTTTATAAAGTGAACTTTCACTTCCACACGACTGGTGGAGAAGGAGGGATGGGGGGGGGGGTAGGGAGAGGGGTGGGAAGGGAGGGAAAATAGGAAAATTAAGAGTGTACTAAGTCTGGAAATAATTAAATGTATTTAATGAAGTGTAATATACTGGCGGAATCAAGAATATGTAGAAGCATGTAAAGGAAAAATTGTGTAAAATAAAGAATTTATAAAAAAAAAACGTTCACTTCGCTAAGTTAACAGTCTTTTCACCTTTTGTCCTTTCAACCATATAGCATTGCCCCTAAATACAGTTTTTACCAATACTGTAGAAAAAGTTTATGGTAAGAGCATGCAGGGCATGTTTCCTGAACAATGACAATGGTGGACCTTACCTGTGTATTGTGTGGACCTGGCCACTGACAGGGTAAAAACACAAGAGAACAGTTAGGAGACAAGGACCTTGATGGTAAGAATACTTAATAAAAGTAAAAAAAAAAAAAAAATGTAAATGATTTTTAAAATTATATTAAAATGGTGATTTATTTATAATTTTTGTTTACTTTTTGTAATTACCGTATTTATCGGCCTATTGCGCGCCCCGGCGTATAGCGCGCACCCCTGATCTGGACGTGAAATTCCTGATTTTTTTTTTATTACTTACAGTTTTGGTGTCTTGCCTGGCGTCCATGGGCGGCCTTGTCCAGTCCGGCATCCGTCTGCGGCCTTCGTGGTGTCCTCCCCGCTTCTCCCGCGCTGGTCTATGAGCCGATCCCCACTTCCCGCGCTGTGTTTGAACGCTGCCGCCGCTGACGACATATACCGAGCGCAGTACACTCAGGCACGCTCGGCCACGCTCGGCTCCTCTCGGCTTCTCTCGCATAACCGCAAGGGGAGCCGAGCATGGCCGAGTGTACTGCGCTCGGTATATGTCGGCGGCCACGTTCAAACACAGCGCGGGAAGCGAGTATCGGCATATATCGCGCACCCATGATTTTGCCCTGATTTTAAGGGCAAAAAAGTGCGATAAATACGGTACATTCACGTATATTTTTTACTGAAGAATGCTCTATGAAAGATATAGTAATAGCAAAATCAAAGGGGTTGTAAAGGTTCATTTTTTTCATCTTACCTCACCCGGCGTCCTCTTCTCTTCAGAGTCTGGCCATCGATTGGCTAGACTTGCTAGATTGATAGCAGCGCAGCCATTGGCTTGCGCTACTGTCAATCCCATGCAATGACGTGGTGTGCCGTGGGCGGGGCTGTGTGATACAGTCAGCAGCTATGGCCACTGGCTGTATTATGGGAGCGTGCCCGCAAGCTAACCCCCTTGGAAGAGCGCTTCCCATGCAGGGGGTTAGCTGATGTGGGGAGGAGCTGAGACAGCCGCAGAGGGACCCCAAAAGACCAGGATCAGGACCACTGTGTGCAAAACGAGCTGCACAGTGGAGGTCGGTATAACATGTTTGTTATTTTCTTTTTTTTAAACGGGAACCTTTAATCTCCCTTTAAGAAAAATAGTGCAATATGTAGGATGTACTTTGAAGCATCTCCACACTAGCATAGATAAGCACTACTGTAGAAGATGATGGGATGCCCCTTTTGAGATTTCTAATGTCTCCCATCATTTTAGGTACATACAATGTGGATTTTACTTTTTTTCAAACCACAAAACCAAAAAGTGCAACAAAATTGGAGGGGGCGAGATGGCCATAGAAGGTCACAGGGAGAAGCCAGTGGATCTTTTGCTTACAAACCAGAGTTCCACTGGGTCTTAATCGCAGTTGGGGAATTCATTTATTTTTAGAATGAACCTGACAGTAGATATTTAATGTGCTACAGACCTTATTACTTCCCACGTGTGTTTTCTGTGTTTTATTTGATTATCTGTTTGTTTGTTTTTTGCTTTTTGACATTTGTCTGACGTTTGTTAGCAATTAGTCTTTGTCTCCACCTAGAGCAGGTGGATACATTTTAAAAGGATGTCAATGTTTTTGACAATCTAGCAATGATTAAGGCCCTGTGGGGTGGAAACGCATTAGCGGATTGTTTTGCTCTGTCTCAGTGTTTTTTTAAATAAAGTGAAGATTTGGAGGATTTGTGTCTGTGCCGGAAACCTTATTATTATACAAGGATAATATGGTGATAGTTCAATCGAAGGAATTGAACCAACTGCCCTTTGTGGAAGCGAAATGGGGATTGGTCATAGTTGCCCAGGGCTCTGTTTACCCTATGAAGACCACAACTGCTGGAGTCCTAATGGTCAATCATGATGTACAGAAGTCTTTTTCAGCCTGGTTAGCTATATTTAACCTTTTTCTGTTTTAGCCATATTACTGAGAAGGCCTGGACTTCTATTGTATGATTTAGTACAGCTGAAAACAAAGGCTATTCTGTGGATGAAAATATAAAAGAATACAGTATGAAGCTAAACGTCAAAACTGTTGGTGAGCTATGATTTTATGAATGTATCATAGGAGCAATGAGCAACCACAGCTATAGGTTTTAATAAATGGCACAAACGAGGGCACTTATTTTTGCATTTTGCTTTGATATTTTGATGAATTCAAGAATTAAATAAAAGGAAGAATGACCCACTGACAAATGTTTCCGCACTGCCAAATTAAATTGAATGTTTATGCTGCAGCTATTTCAAGCCAGATGTCAAAGTACATTTATAGAACGTAAGCTCTCCAATTATGACAAGGACTATGTATTTTTAATCTTGTAATGTTCCAGCATCGTGTCTCGTATACCAGACACAGCAGAGGAAGATTCAAGTACAATTAACATACACTACTTAATACTGAATCCTGGTACTCAGTGCATGCAAAAGAATATTGATTGTAAAAAAATATTTAAATACATATTTTTAAATGATTAAAAATTACTTCATCATTAGATTTATTTTTTTAAGAGTAAATAGTTACCTGTCTTGATGCTGAAGAATATTTAGCATCTGAGGCTGCGTACACACGACCAGTCCAAACCGATGAAAACGGACTGAAGTTCAGTTTCATCGGTCCAAACCGACCGTGTGTACATGCCATCAGTCTGTTGTCCTTTGGACAAAAATTAGAGAACTTGCTTTAAAATCGAACCGATAGACAGCTGACCATCGGTCAAAACCGATGGTTAGTACACAAAAGCATTGGTTCAAAACCCGCGCATGCTCAGAATCAAGTCGACGCATGCTTGGAAGCATTGAACTTCGGTTTTTTCAGCACGTCATGTGTTTTACGTCACCGCGTTCTGACCCGATCGGTTTTTGAACTGATGGTGTGTACGCACATCAGACCATTAGTCTGCTTCAGTGGTGAACCGATGAAAACGGTCCGTCGGACCATTCTCATCGAATGGACCAGTCGTGTGTACGCGGCCTGAGACTTCTGGGAGTGTCAGATGTCTGGTCCCCTTCTGCCATCTTTAGTTCCATCAGCCGGTCCCAATGTCAATATAGATGATTTTTCAGCCATCGTAGTTCTATTTTGTGGCCAATGTAACAAATGGCTATTTACCTTTTTCTTTACAGGAAGCCCTGTTTTCAAACTTTTTAATCTAGCAATAAAGTAGCTTTATATATACCCTACGAGTCCTGTGTGGGTTACCACATCGTACCTGAATTGCAGGCGGTTCACATTGACATCTGTGAACCACTGTGGATGTCAATGTAAAGTTAATGACACCCCCAGATCGGTTTGCAGATTGCAGTGCGTGAAATGGTACGGGAATCGAATCGCATGGGTGTGGACACCCATGTGATCCGATTCAAGTGCGGACCAAAAAAGGATCCTGCACAATTGTGGTGCAAATGCGATGCAAATTCAGCCATACAGTTTGTGTGGCCGAATTTGCATCACACAGACATTGCATGTGATGTGCAATGCAGTGCGAGTCACATGCGATGTCTGAGATCCCAGCCTAAGGCCGCGTACACATCCATCCGATGAGAATGATCTGATGGACCGTTTTCATCGGTCCAAACCGATCGTGTGTGGGCCCCATCGGTTAGTTAACCTTCGGTCAAAAAAATAGGAACTTGCTTTAACCACTTACCCCCCGGACCATATTGCTGCCCAAAGACCAGAGTACTTTTTGCGATTCGGGACTGCGTCGCTTTAACAGACAATTGCGCGGTTGTGCGACGTGGCTCCCAAACAAAATTGGCGTCCTTTTTTTCCCACAAATAGAGCTTTCTTTTGGTGGTATTTGATCACCTCTGCGGTTTTTAGTTTTTGCGCTATAAACAAAAAAAGAGCGACAATTTTGAAAAAAATGAATATTTTTTACATTTTGCTATAATAAATATCCCCCAAAAATATATAAAAAAACATTTTTTTTCCTCAGTTTAGGCCGATACGTTTTCTTCTACATATTTTTCGTAAAAAAAAAATCGCAATAGGCGTTTATTGATTGGTTTGCGCAAAAGTTATAGCGTTTACAAAATAGGGGGTATTTTTATGTCATTTTTATTATATTTTTTTTACTAGTAATGGCGGCGATCAGCGATTTTTTTTTCCAGTACTGCGACATTATGGCGGACACTTCGGACACTTTTGACACATTTTTGGGACCATTGGCATTTTTATAGCGATCAGTGCTATAA
Organism: Rana temporaria; assembly: GCF_905171775.1. Taxonomy (NCBI): domain Eukaryota; kingdom Metazoa; phylum Chordata; class Amphibia; order Anura; family Ranidae; genus Rana; species Rana temporaria. Next base: position 92,283,072 of record NC_053489.1, on the reverse strand, counting down.
AAATGCATTGGATTACTATAAAAATGCCACTGGCAGTGAAGGGGTTAACACTAGGGGGCGGGGAAGGGGTTAAGTATGTCCCTGGGTGTGTTCTTACTGTGGGGGGGGGGGGGGTGGCCTCACTAGGGGAAACACTGATCCTCGGTTCATACATTGTATGAACCGAAGATCAGCATTTCCCCTGCTGACAGGACCGGGAGCTGTGTGTTTACACACACAGCTCCCGGTCCCCGCTCTGTACCGAGCGATCGCGTGTGCCCGGCGGCAATCGCGCCCGCCGGGCACACACACGGGAGTCGGGGGCGCGCGGGGGGCGCGCGCGCCCCTAGTGGCGGCTGGGAGAGAGGACCTCATATTACGTGCTCTCGCCCAGCAGAGCCACCTTGTGGACGTATAATGACGGTGCGCCGTCGGCAAGTGGTTAAAATTGATGGACGCCTAACCGATAGGTCAAAACCAATCGTTAGTATGCAAAAGCATTGGTTAAAAACCCGCGCATGCTCAGAATCAAGTCGACGCATGCTTGGAAGCATTGAACTTTGTTTTTTTAGCACATCGTTGTGTTTTACGTCACCACGTTCTGACACGATCGGTTATTTAACCTATGGTGTGTAGGCACATCAGACCTTCGGACCGTTCTCATCGGATGGACTGATCGTGTGTACGAGGCCTAAGGCTGCATTTACATCTGAGCATTTCAAAGTCGCGCGTTTTTTTACCACATTTTTGCTGTGATTTTGTACAGGTCACCAATGTAAAAAGCAGAAAAAGCCTGTAATCTGCCCAAAAGAAGCTTGGGTTCTTTTTTGAGCTTAAAGTGTAGGTAAACCCCCCTATCATTTTCAGCCAAGGAAGCTGCCATCTTTGTCTTTGTTTAATCTACAAATGCCATGATGCAGCACATGTGCTCAGTTATGACATCAGCCACTGGATGGGTTGACAGTTTGGTTGAGAGCACAACCAATGAGAGTGTTACATTTCTGGCACATGCCGGAAATTAAACAATTTTTTGAAACTGGTAAATTGATGGGTTTACTTCTGCTTGAGGCCAGGTTCACACCTATGCGAATTGAGTGCGGTTTAAACCGCATCTAATTCGCAGGACATTTCAAAATACATTGTTTTCAATGAGGCTGGTTCACATATGTGCGATGCATCCGCACTGCGTATTGCCTCCAAACCGCATGCGGTTTTTATGTCTTGCGGTGCGGCTCAGGTGCGAATTCAGTCCCATTATCTTCTATGGGTACGCATCTAATTCGCACATGTGTTCAGTTCTCTGCAGGAGTTTCTCTCATTCAGCTCAATACAATTCTCCCCCACTCTCCTCTCACCCGGAAGTTCTCCCAGGTCTCCAAATTCGCACCTGATCTGCAGCTAAACCGCAGTTGATCTGCAGAACACCCTCTAGAGAAATCTGCAACGACAACGCAGCTCAAAAAAGCAACGCACTAGTGTGATTCCGGCCTCAAGGCATTTTTCAGGCATTTTGCTTCAGGTGACAAAACGCTCAGATGTGAACAGGTGCCATGGGATTTTGCTTTTTGGGGGGTTTTTCAGGTGTTTTTTCTGGTGTTTTACGAGCTAAAAACACTCAGGTGTGAATGCAGCCTAAAACAAAGAGGTATTAAACCCAAAAGAAAAATTGAATTATATTTCGACTTACAAGTTACCAGTTCTTAGATGTGGTAGCTGCATTTGTTTATTTTCTTAGGCTTTTCCCCTTTATTTTCTGTTGCTGATCTGGCTCGTAAGTGTTATTTTCCAACCTTTAACCACTTCAGCTCCAGGAGGTTTACCCCCCTTCATGACCAGTTTGTCCCCCTTCATGAGCCATTTTTGCGATAAGGCACTGCTTTACTTTAACTGACAATTGCACTGTACCCAAATAAAATATATTTCCTTTTTTCCCACAAAAAGAACTTTCTTTTGGTGGTATTTGATCACCATTTTTGCACTATAAACAAAAAAAAAACGTAAATTTTGAAAAAAATAACAATATTTTTAACTTTTTGCTATAAAACTCATCCACTAAAAAATGTAAAAAATCGAATTTCTTCATTAATTTAGGTCAATATGTATTCTATGTAAAAAATTCTAAATGAACAAAATAGTAGCGCTATGTGCAAAAGTTTTGAATTTTGAACAATCCTAAATAAATGTGAAAATAAATCTGTGACAAATTATACACACATGAGGGCCATATTCTCAGAAGAGTTATGACGGAGTATCTCAGGAAACTCCGTCGTATCTCTGTTTTTTGACCCGCGTATCTATGCGAGTGATTCCTAGAATCATTTTCGCATAGATACGCTGTAGATCCGACAGGTGTAAGTCACTTACACTGTCGGATCTTAAATGTAATTCGCCGCCGGCCGCTAGGTGGCGTTTACGTTCAGGTCTCATTTGTTTATACAAATGAGCCTGATACGCCGATTCCCGAACGAAATCGCGTTGCGTAACCGTCGCTTACGTCGTTTGCGTAACCGTAAGGTTACCCCTGCTATATGAGGGGTAACCTTACGCCAGTCCCACGTATGCCATGTTAAGTATGGCGTCGGGTCCGCTTCGTCTTTTCCCGTCGGGTACGTCATTTTCGTAAGTCGTTCTTGAATACGACTTTACGTCAATGACGCACACGCCGGCGTCATTGACGTTTTCCGTCGAGAACTGGAGCATGCACACTGGGCCATTTTAAGCCCGGCGCATGCGCAGTTCGATCGGAACGGGGGCGCGCTTAATTTAAATACAAGCCGCCCCCTTTGAACTACGCGGGGATACGCCGGGCCTTTTACACTACGCCGCCGCAAACTACGGAACAAGTGCTTGAGGTATACGGCACTTGCTCCAGTAAGTTGCGGCGGCGTAGTGTAAATAGCTTACGCGATGCTGCCGCAAATTCTTGGAGAATCTGGCCCATTAAACTATAATGGGCCAGATCCACATACATCGGCGCATATATAGGCCGGCCTAGCGCATCTCATTTCCGCTACGCCGGCTCAACTCATAGAGGCAAGCACCGTATCCTTAGAGCATTTGCTTCCAACGTTGCGCCGGCGCAACGTAAATTCATAGGCGTAAGCCGGCGTAATTCTAAGTAGAAAGGAAGTGGGCGTGTTCCATTTAAATGAACAGTGACCCCATGCAAATGAAGGGCTTAAGGAACGGCACATGCGCCGTGACGCTGACGTATGTCCCACGCCCCTTTGCGCATGCTCACAACTAGGCCCAGCGTAACCCCTGAGATACGCCCAGGGCATAAATACGCCGAAAACATGCGCCCGTCGAGCACAAAAGTACATCCGCTTCTTTCCCCCTCTGAAGCAAGGTACTTTTGCTTGCGGTTTGTTTTAGAGCCATGTCTGCTTCAGCTACTGGGAAGCAGAGGAGGAAGCTTAATTTTTCCGACCAGGAGAAGGATGTGATCATGATGTGTACCTCCATGGTGCACAGGATGGCACCACCAGTCAGGCCAAGAAGGAGGAGATCCTGTTGCAGATTGCAACAGAGGTCAATGCCCTGGGACATGAGGTCAGGTCCCCCAAGGACATCCAGAAAAAAATCAATGACCTGCGTCGCCTGGTCCGAGGTAAGCTGGCCAGGATAAGGAGTCATGCCAGTGGCACTGGAGGGGGACCAGCCACTACTTTGACGCTCACTCCTGATGAGCAGGTGGTTGCCCAGTGTCTCCACAGGCATCAAGTGGAGGGAGTGGAGGGCTTTGACTCCATTGAGGATGCCTTGAGGACAGGTAAGTGTGTTTTATCTCCTATCCAGTGTATAGCATGTGAGGGGGTTTAAGGGAACATGTGACAAGTGTGTGGGTCCACCAACATGTGAATGTTTTGTGTCACCCACAGATGTGCAGGAGGGATCTGGGCCATCTGATGCCGGTGGCCGTCCCACACCATCCCCCGAGCATCTTTCTGAGCCTGACCCCCTGGGAAGCCGTGAGTCATCGGTGGAGGGGAGTGGCCACACCTCTCCTCAGGAGGTGGTTGAGGAGGAGACGGTGATCAGTGACAATGAGGTTTGCCTCTACTTGGAGGAGTCTCCCCCTTTGACCGGGCCCTCTCAGACCTCCACCTCCATTAGGGGAAGCCCCTCAGGGTCCTCCCCCAACAGGTCTACCCCCTCAAGGGGCTCCCCTTATAGATGGCCCCAAGCCTCTCCTGGCCCCAGGAAGGCTACCAGGAAGACTAGGGGGGTGTCTGAGTTCCTCCCGGAACATGTCAGGAGGGAACAGACCCTCCATCTGGGTGAGGTTGCCCTCCAGATGCAGCGAGTGGCAGACAGCATGGCCTCCTCTGCCAACATCAATGTCAACGCCAACTGTGCTGCTGTGGTCACCTGCCTGGGGGATCTGCAGGCCACCACAGCAGGCCTTGTGGAAGAGGTCCACACCCTGGCAAAGGCCGTACGGGACAATACTGCTGCCATCCAGGCAGAGGGGAGGCAGTCAAGGCTTCTGCAGGCCGAGACCAATGCGGTCCTCACCCGCAGCACCCTGGCATTGGAGGGCAGGCAGCCAGCCATGGAGAGACCAGGGGATGCTCCTCCTCCTGATTTCCCCCCCATGAGGCTCCCACCATGCAGTTAAGGAGCCGTGGCTGTGGCTGTGGCACCAGGCATGGGCCACGACAGCGCAGATGAGTGCGTTTTTTTTTTATACTCAAGTTATGAGGTTTTTTTTGTAGACCCAGCACACGGTCAGTAGTGCAGGCTACAGTGTGACTGGTGTGTGAGTGTGGGGGTGACACTCCTGCCAGTAAGGGGTGTCACCCTGGCTCGTCGGGGAGAATTTATCCCCACGGCCGTGTGAATGTGGTATGAATGGACAGCGACATAATTGGAACCTTGGCCCGGCGTTGCTGCTCCCAAGTCCTGCATGGTGGACTTGGGCTAATCCAATGTGATGTGGATGTGGTGTGTGTGACCACAGTGGTGTGCATGCATGCATTCTCCTTGTGCCATGATTAATGTGTGTGTTTAACGTGCAAAGATGCCTACTGTGAGGCATCTCCTGACTGCTGTTCCCTCAACAGACAGGGTAGCCTCGGTTAGGGGGGGACTGTGTGGCTCGGGGGTCAGGTCCTCACGCATGTCAATCTCCAGGCCCTTTCTCACGGCGAAGTTGTGCAGCATGCAATATGCACCGATGATCTGGCACACAAAGTTTGGGGAATGCAACAGGGTCCCCCCGGACTTATCCAGGCATCGGAAACGGGACTTCAGGATGCCAAATGTGTGTTCAACCACTGCAGGGGTACGTATGTGTACAGCATTGTATTTTCTCTCTCCTCTGGTTTGGGGATACTGGAATGGAGTCATAAACTGGGGCCCAAGTGCATATGCAGAGTCACCTGGAAGGGAAAAGACAGGGGGATGTTAGTCATGCATGTGCCCCTCGTAATGTCTGCATCATGTGGTCGGACAGTCATGCCTGACTCCCATGTCACTCACCAACCAGCCAGCTGTTCCCGTACACGTTCTGTTCAAATTCTGTTGGGATGTTGCTTTGACAGTATATGTAGCTGTCGTGGCTGGCCCCTGGGTGTTTGGCACGGACGTGCCATATGAGGCATTGGGCATCGGCTATCACCTGTACGTTGATGGAATGCCAATGCTTACGATTGCGGTATATGTTATCTGTGGCACGGGGGGCGTAGTGCCACATGTGTGCAATCAATGGCCCCCACGGTGCGTGGGAATCCAGCAATTCTGTAGAAATCCGCCATTGCCTTCTGCCGCAGATGCTCCTGGGTGGGTCTGATGATGTGGTGAGACATGCGTCTGAGGATTGCGGGGACAACCTGGTGCACACATCTGCTCATAGAGGATTGTGCCATCTCAGACACAACTCCACTTGTACGCTGAAAAGATCCACTTGCTGGTGATGTCACCTTGCAGGGTTGTGGCTATTTCCAGGATGGCATCAGGGCTGAATCTGAAGATGCGATACACCTCCGAATCACCCATGCCAAAGACGTTTAGGCATGGTTGGTATATTCTCTCCTGTGCCCTCCTCCTACGCGCCTGTGAAGCCAGTAGTATAGCTATGACCATGGATGCCCGTGGCATGTTGGCATACAGATTGTTGTCCTGCAAGTGTGGATGCTCAGCTCGTCCATAACGGTGCTGCTGCAGCTGCTCTCTGGCTGACCTGTGCATGTCTGCTGCTGACTTACCCCTGCTTTTATGAGGGGTACAACTTACGCGCGGCGCGCGTAGCCCGCGTCGGGCGCATGTACGTTCGTGGATCGCCGTATCTCCCTCATTTGCATATTTGAATAGGAAATCAATGGGAGCGCCAGATGCGTCCAGCGTATATATGCACCCACGCTGCTCCGGCATAGGAAAGTTACGTTGGTCGGAAAAAAACTATTTTCAGGCGTATCTAGTTTTGTGGATACGGTGCATAGCTATGCAGGCGCATATATACACTTACGCCGCGCATCTCGAGATACGCTGGCGTAAGTGCTTTGTGGATCCGGGCCAATAAGTATATGTGAGAAGTGAAAAAATATATATTAATAAAAAAACAATATAAATAATAAAGTGTTCCAAGAAAAAAACGTTCATCCAATAATAAAAAGGATAATTTTAACAAGACAAGTCCATAAGTGATTAAATTCCAAGTGATTAAGCTTAAAGTGTCCAAAAAAAATCTTCATAAACAATCTTGCTTGAAACCTTTCACCACACCATAGTGTTCAGTGACTCCACACCCAAAGGAATTGCGCTTACCAATAGAATATGCCTTGCATTCGCATGCTTGGCAATAGAGCTGAATAAATCTCCAAACAAAATAATCAATTCCACCAGTGTTCCCATAAATCAGGAGTTGCTCCACATGAAAAAGTAAAAGTGGCTCCAATAGTGAAGTATATAAAAACTAATTTATTAAAAACAGCAAAAAAACCTTCACACGTTGCACTCACATTTAGCAAAACAAAGAGGCACTTCAACAATGAACTCGGCAGTGGGCTCCAACCCACGGACAATTTTGCAATAAGCTTGTTGTATTATGGTCTCGGCGGACCTAAGGTAAACCGTCAGTCTCACCCCCTGCTCCGTTCGTTCCACTCTTCACTTCAAAGCACTACACACACGGTGGTCAGTATTCCAAACGTTTTCCTGGTATGCCGTGTAACCACTCCTAGACCAGTTTCGCCACTCAGGACTTCTTCAAATAGGGTTGGTTACACAGACTCTTAACCGAAGGTTAACTGACCGATGGTGCCCACACACGATCGGTTTGAACCGATGAAAAGGTCCTTCAGTCCATTTTCATCGGTTTTGACTGATCGTGTGTACGCGGCATAACAGTATGCGTTAAAAACAGGGGTTTTGTCCGCACGCATTTGCAAACGCATTCTTGAGCCACAGAGCCGCGTCAAGGCACTCTGTAATCTGTGGTCCTAACACTAAACAATGAGCGTCCCCACAGTGGAGGCACATGTATTCTAATGGATAGATAGGGGCAGGTGGACTGAAGGGGAGCCACCCCTCCTTAAAGGTCACATTCCCAGCCTTCATGATTGTCAAATCCAAGAAATGTACTTCCTGCTCGCTGATCACATGATCCAGCACAATGTTATTGGTGTTGTGGTTTAGATGTTCCACAAACACCTCCACTGATTCCCTTGACCCCTCCCACACAAATAGGAGGTCATCAATGAATCTTCTATAGAGCTTCAGCTCCGGTCTGTGTTCACTGAAAACATGTCTATCCTCCCATTCTGCCATAAACAGGTTGGCGAGGCTAGGGGCAAACTTAGCTCCCATAGCCACGCCAACCTTCTGGGAGAAAAACTGGTCATGATACCAGCAATAGTTGTGGGCCATACAAAAGTTCAGCACCTTACCCAAAAAGCATTTCTGCACATGCGGTATATCTTCACGTTTGCTTAACGCCAAATTCAGTGCCAATAGGGCATCATCATGTTGTATAATGGTGTAAAGTGAACTTACATCGGTTACTAGAAAGGTCTGGCAGGCTGGTTTCAACTCAACCTCCGCCAGCAACCGTAGAAGGTCACTTGTATCCTTAAGATAAGCCCTATTGGCACTGAATTGGGCGTTGAGCAGACGTGAAGATTTAACGCATTTGCAGAAATGCTTTTTGGACTTTTGTCAATAACACTATTGCCGGGGTAGCACTAATGCCTAGGGAACAGTTCGGGTCCGGGTCCAAAAAAAAACAAAGTCTGTACCAAACCCGAACTTTACTGTTCGTGTTCGCTCAACCCTATTCACAAGCCTTTTTTGACAATTGTTTGGTTATTTTAAATCTCAAACACAAAGTCTGCGCTATTATACCCTTCCCCTAAATCAATGAAATGGTGACAGCAACAAGTAAAAATCTGATATGTAAAACACTTTAAATATTAGCATGAAGAGACTGCAGCACTTATATGACTTCCACCAAAAATATTCACAGGCACTCACCCAAATATTGGGCCCCGAAATTCCAGAGGTCAAATTCTCATGTGATTATTAATTAGCATACCATAATCCAAAGTTTACCAAAATGAGTGAGACTCCTTGAAGTGATACACTGCCATCGTCAGCACCCTGTGGTAATCAAGACTTCCCAGATTGATGGAACCCTAATTATCAGCTCTTGTATGGTACAATCACCATACTAGGATGTTTAAGGGATCCCAGCCAATGAGATATCCAAAGATGATGATATGCAAAGGATAACACATAGTTGTCCCTCAGGAGAAATAAAAAAAAATCTCCAATGGTATAGTATAGTCATAAAAATCAATTTGTTAAAAATGTGTTGAAAACAATATGGTTAGTGTTAAAAATAAATCATATACATACAAATAAAAATATGCTTTCACGTAGTGTTCGAGTGGTAGCTCCATACAGTAATCATGTGCATGTGCAACCTGTTTAGTGTTATATTTTTAGTGTCCAAGACTTCCTCACCAGAGGAACAGTTTGGGTATTATCGGACATAAGGTTTAACACCCCCCCCCCCCCAAATTGACTTCAATAGGGTTTGGAAAAAAGTTTTTCTTTCGTTCTAAAAATCGATGGGTGTTTTGCAAAACTGACCACAAATCAAACTGGTCAGATTTGCTCATCCCTAGCTGTAAGGGGCTAAACAGAGTTTCAACAGAAGAGAGAGTCTAAGGCCCCGTACACACGACCAAACATGTATGCTGAAACTGGTCCGCGGACCAGTTTCAGCATACATGTTCGGTCGTGTGTAGGCGCGAGCGGGCCGAATTCCAGCAATCATTTGCCCGCCGGGCCTTTTCCCAGCAGACAAATATTCCTGGACGTGTTTTAAAACCGTCCGCTGGAATCCTGCCCGCTCGGACATGTACGGTCGTCAGTACAGACCTACCGTACATGTCCGAGCGCCCGCCATTCCTCGCATGCGTCGAATGACTTTGACGCATGCGTGGAAGCCTTTAAATGGCAGGCCCGCCCACATCGCCGCGTCATCGTCGCGGCGACGACGCGGACACGCCCCGCGTATTGTTTACGCGCGGACTTCTGTACGATGGTTAGTACAGCCATCGTACAGAAGCCGTCTGGCAGGCATGTACGGTGAAAACGGTCCGACGGACTGGTTTCATCGTACATGTTTGCCTGTGTGTACTGGGCCTAATAGTAAACAGCATCTGCTGTGATCGCTTTTTAGAAAATCCATAATGATCTGTAACTCTTGTTACTCAATGTCTTGGTGAAACATCTATTAAGTGTTCAAAAACACAAAGATTTAATACAAATGTTAGGTATTATTTCTTTCCCTTAAAGATGTCCTTTCTTGGCCTGTTTTCTCTCCTGAGGGAGGATTTTCCCAAATTGTGAAAGAGTGCATGTGTGTGTGCTAGTTGGGAGTGGGACCCCAGTGTCTTTTTTTGGGGGGAGTAATGTATTATAAAAATGCTTGCTGTCATCATTAAAACAAATGAAAACAAATCACGTATACGTACTGCACATAAAACAATCAAATAGAGCTTCAGATTCCACTACCCCATCGCTTTTTGAACTAGTAGTGTACTTAATTGTGCTGTTAACATGTACTACCTACATACAAATCAGATAATTCCAGAAGCAAAATTAAAACATTATTTTATTAAGGAGTATTTACGTGAACTAGATGGAGATGAAATTTGGTGGTGCAATATTGTTCTATAAAAAATTTAATTATTCACAAAGTGTAGAAATAAAACCCAGAATTTCCTGGTAGCTCTAAAGTTAAATCTGTAAGAACAAAAATCAGAGAAATACATTTTAATTCGCTCACATAAACTGTAGCAAAGCTACCTACATTCCAAACTGTGCCTAGGCAAACATAGTTTCCATGGTTACGCGTGTAGCATTCTAAATGTAGTATATGATTTAATTAGCTTAAATGACTACGTACAAAACTGACGACAGCTGAGCATGTAGGCTAGTAAAAAAAAAAAATCTTGTAAATAGAACTAACCTTTCTATAGTAATTTCTGCTGAGGTTTTAGAAGGCCAACATAAGAGTCTCTTAAACAAATCAATCCCGACAATGAGTAGGTGTTTCATGTATCCATTTTAACTGTATGCTGTGGGGATACAATTCCAATCTCTTTTACACAACATTTGGAGCAACGATGCAAAGGGTGTAGTACTTGGGGCAGTAACAACTAATGATGTATCAATTAACAGATCTCAAAGTGCAGCACATATATAACTTTTAACTTTTTTTAACCTCTTATGGACGAGCACTAACAAGACTCAGTTGATCACCTCCTTCGGGGAACCATTTCTCAATATCCTGTCATACATTTTTCTCATAGTAGACAAATCAATAACAAATAAAGACTAGAAATTGCATTTTCTGCAGAAAATGCGTGGGAATGCTGAATAGCTGAATTGCTAAGCCCACACCAAAGCCATTCACCATAACCACTACACTATCTTTAGGACATACAAGCAGTGTTCCTTCAGTACTTATAAAGCCTCTTTTTGATCGTTAAAGGGGTTGTAAAGGTAAAAAAAAATTCCCTAAATAGCTTCCTTTACCTTAGTGCAGTCCTCTTTCACTTACCTCATCCTTTGATTTTGCTTTTAAATGTCCTTATTTCTTCTGAGAAATCCTCACTTCCTGTTCTTCTGTCTGTAACTCCACACAGTAATGCAAGGCTTTCTCCCTGGTGTGCAGAAAGCCTCTTGAGGGGGCGAGCAGGATGCCTAATAACACACAGCTTTCTCTATCTGCAAAGTAGAGAGTGTCCTGACCTGCCGGCTCGCCCACTCCCCCCTCAAGAGGTTTTCTCCACACCAGGTAAGTAAAGGAGCACTCCACTGAGGTAAAGGAACAAATACCTTTACAACCCCTTTAATCCCCACACCTAATGAGTGAGAGAACCCTTCAAACAAACCTTAATAAATCCACAACAGTACATGCTATCTAAACAGCGACTTTGTGAACGTATCGGTTTGAAATTTATGTTGATAAACTTAAAAATGTGGGAATGTCAGCGATTTACAAAAGAGGTTCGCTGTGCATTTCACTGGGAAATCTGAAGAATTTTTTACATGACAGTCAATGGAAGAAAATGTGGAACACTTGTCATTTGGAAGCTCACCCAGCCAAAAGTAAAAGACATATCACAAAACTGAGCACATTGCCTGAAACCAGACACAAATACCTACATAAATTGTGTATGACAAGTAGATCTTGTGGGCGTGAGAGAAATTTGTTTCCTCTCTATAAAGATAATTTTTTTAAAGCTCTCTGCTCTAGCGATGACATCATCCACTCTAACCCAGCTCCATAGAAACACTGTATAATTCCACTTCCCGACCTCCTCATGTACATTTACGTTGGCAGAATGGCACGGACAGGCACATCAACGTACCTGTACGTGCCTGCCTAGACGTGGGTGGGGGGTCCGATCGGGACCCCCCCCGGTACATGCGGAGGTCGGGTCCGCTCGGGGAGCGATCCGGGACGACGGCGCGGCTATTTGTTTATAGCCGCTCTGTCGCGATCGCTCCCCAGAGCTGAAGAACGGGGAGAGCCGTGTGTAAACACGGCTTCCCCGTGCTTCACTGTGGCGGCGCATCGATCGAGTGATCCCTTTTATAGGGAAGACTCGATCGATGGTGTCAGTCCTACAGCCACACCCCCCTACACTAGTAAACACATACACAGTGATCCCTAAACGTTACAGAGCCCCCTGTGTTTAACTCCCAAACTGCAACTGTCATTTTCACAATAAAGAATGCAATTTAAATGCATTTTTTGCTGTGAAAATGACAATGGTCCCAAAAATGTGTCAAAATTGTCCGAAGTGTCCGCCATAATGTCGCAGTCACGAAAAAAATCGCTGATCGCCGCCATTACTAGTAAAAAAAAAAAAAAATGCAAAAAAACTATCCCCTATTTTGTAAACGCTATGAATTTTGCGCAAACCAACCGATAAACGATTATTGCGATTTTTTTTACCAAAAATAGGTAGAAGAATACGTATCGGCCTAAACTGAGGAAAAAAACATTTTTATATATGTTTTTGGGAGATATTTATTACAGCAAAAAGTAAAAAATATTGCATTTTTTTTTAAATCGTCGCTCTATTTTTGTTTATAGCGCAAAAAATAAAAACCGCAGAGGTGATCAAATACCACCAAAAGAAAGCTCTATTTGTGGGGAAAAAAGGACGCCAATTTTGTTTGGGAGCCACGTCGCACGACTGCGCAATTGTCTGTTAAAGCGACGCAGTCCCGAACTGTAAAAACCCCTTGGGTCTTTAGCCAGCATATTGGTCCGGGGCTTAAGTGGTTAATCGATAACATTTTCTGAAAAAATCACTAAACTTAAACTGCTTTTTCACAAAAACTGTAAAAGATGTCAACTATTTTGTGAACGTTTTAAAGTTTGTTTGGTGTCTGTAGGTGAAAGTATGAAGGAGCTGAAACTTTTTGTAGCGGGAAAATGTTTTAAGGATTTGAAGCATGCTCTCATTGACTTCAATGTTAAAAAAAGTGTCTAAAAGCTTAATATTTTAAAAATTATAAATAGTAGAAAAAAAGTTGAAGAAGTCCCATCATTAGCTGAAAGAGCTGAACATTTTAAAAGTTGAATGGTCTCAATAGCTAAAACTATGAAGAAGTTACGCAGAGCCAAAAAACGTACAGAATAATAAAATTAAAATTAAGAATAACTAGACAATGCATTTCCTGAGGAAAATGCGAGTGGGAATGCTGAATAGCTGAATTGCTGAGCCCGCACAAAAGCCATTCACCATAACCACTACAGTATCTTTAGGACATACAAGCAGTGTTCCTTCAGTACTTATAAAGCCTAATATCACACAGCTCCTTTCTCTATCTGCAATATAGAGAGTGTCCTGACTTGCCTGGTCGCCCCTCCCCCCTCAAGAGGCTTTCTCCACATGAGGTGGGGGAGGAGGACTGCACTGAGGTAAGGAAAGCTATTTAGGGAATCAAAATACCATTAGAAACGCTTTCATCCACACACAAAATCAGTTATTGAAGCCTTCAAACAAAACGTAATAAATCCACAACCGTACATGCGATCGATACAGCGACTTCACCGTTTGAAACACAAGGCTTTTGTGAACAAATCGGTATAAAATTTATGTTGATAAACTTAAAAATGTGGGCATGTCAGCGATTTAGAAAAGAGCGTCTTTGTGTGTTTTGCAGAAACATTTTAAAGTCTTTTTAACATGACGGTCAATGAGAGTTTATTTGTCCCTCTTGTCCTTTAGAAGCTCCTGGAACTAAAAATAAAATACGTATCACAAAACTGATAACATTGCCTGAAACCAGACAAACATACCTACGTTTTGATATATAAATTGTGTATGACAAGTAGATCTTGTGGGCGTGAGAGCAATTTGTTTCCCCTTTTTTTAAAGATAACTTTTTTTTCAATCATCTCCACTCTAAAGGTCACATGACACACTCTAAATCCCTTCCATAGGGTTACATTATAACCGATTCCATTTTCTGAAAAAATCGCTAAACGTAAATTGCGTTTTCACAAAAACCGTAAAAGATATCAATCTGAAAAGTCATAGCCGGATACCTGAATATTTTGTGACCGCTTTAAAGTTTGTTTGGTGTCTGTAAGTGAAAGTATGAAGGAGCTGAAACTTTTGGCAGGGCATGTGATTTCAAAGGGAAAAAGGATGTTCTCATTGACTTCAATGTTAAAAAAAAGTGTCTAAAAGCTTAATATTTTAAAAAGTATAAATAGTACAAAAAAACTTGAAGAAGTCCCATCGTTAGCTGAACGAGACGAACATTTTAATAGTTGAATGGTCTCAATAGCTGAAAGTATGCCGAAGTTACGCAGAGCCAAAAAACGTACGGAATAATAATAATAAAAAACGAATATCAATACTGGGAATGCTTATTAAGCATTCCCACTAATAATAAAAAACGAATATCAATACTGGGAATGCTTATTAGGCATTCCCACTAATAATTTGCTATTTAGCATTCCCACTAACAAGAATGATCCAGTGCTCATAATGCATAACTCAAAACAAGCAAGTACACAGCACAAATGTCTTGCTGCCCTCTTGGGACTGTCGGTATCCTTGCACAAACTACAAAACAGCAAGAGAGATGGTGCAGCTACCTAATGCATTATCATATCTCAATTTTTATTAACCGCTTCCATACCGCGCCATAGGGAAATGACGGTGGCAGGAACCCCTCGCCGATCCGGGTGGACGTCATATGTTCCCGGCGATCTAGGACGCGCGCGCCCGCGGCAGCGCTCGTGACCCGGCGCGGGTGCCCGGCGGCCGTGATTGCCGGTAATCACGGCAGGAGTGTGGATCTGTGTGTGTAAACACACAAATCCACCTCCTGTCAGCGGTGAGGAGACCAATGTGTGTTCCCAGTACAGAGGAACACACATCGGTCTCCTTCCCTTGAGAGTCCCCTCCCCCCTACAGTTAGAACACACCTTAGGGAACATATTAACCCATTCAGCGCCCCCTAGTGGTTAACCCCTTCCCTGCCAGTCACATTTACACAGTAATCAATGCATATTTATAGCATTAATCGCTGTATAAATGTGAATGGTCCCAAAAACTTGTCAAAAGTGTCCGATGTGTTCGCCGCAATGTCACGTTCACAGTAAAAAATCGCAAATCGCCGCCAATACTAGTAAAAAAATTAATAAAATAAAAATGCCATAAATCTATCACCTATTTTGTAGACGCTATAACTTTTGCGCAAACCAATCAATATACGATTATTGCGATTTTTTTTACCAAAATTATGTAGAAGAATATCGGCCTAAACTGAGGGAAAAAAACGTTTTTTTTTTTTTTTTTTTAATTGTGATATTTATTAACCACTTCCTTACCGCGTCATTGTGAAATGACTGCGGCAGGAACCCCTCCTCGATCCAGGAGGACGTCATATGACGTCCTGGGCTTTGCGGGTGGATATCTGAATGATGCCTGCAGCTAGAGGCATCATTCAGATATCCTTCTCTTCTGCCGGCGATTCTGCACAACGTAAGAACGATCATAGCGGCGATTCCGCCGCTAGATCGTTCTTACAGGCGGCGGGAGGGGACATCCTCCCGCCGCCATCCGGTGCTTCTCCGGGCTCTCCCGTGCCATCGGGGGCCCGGAGAACGAATCGTCCGGCGCTGGCAGGAAGCATAGAGATGACTGGTGACCAGATGGTCACCAGTCATCTCTATGACCGTCGGAGGACCCGGGCGCGATGTGATGACGTCACGCCCGGGTCCCCGTAAGTAAACAAAGCCGCAATTGCGGCTGCTAAGCAACCGTAAGCATGAGATCGGTGAATTTTTTTTCACCGATTTCATGCTTTCCAGCCTGGAGGAGAGATGTGCGGTCTTATTGACCCCGCATCTCTCCATAAAGAGGACCTGTCACACACATTCCTATTACAAGGGATGTTTACATTCCTTGTAATAGGAATAAAAGTGATAATAAAAAAAATAAAATAAAAAAAAAGTGTAAATAAATAAATATGTAAAATATGTAAAAAAAAAAAGAAATAAAAAATATTTTTTTAACGCCCCTGTCCCCAGTAGGCGCGAACACACACGCAAGTCCCGCCAACATATGTAAATGCCGTTAAAACCACATATGTGAGGTATCGCCGCGTGCGTTAGAGTGCCAGCAACAATTCTAGCACTAGATCCCCTCTGTAAATCTAAACTGGTAACCTGTAAAAAATTTCAAAGTGTTGCCTATGGAGATTTTTAAGTA
The DNA here is from genome assembly GCF_905171775.1 of Rana temporaria. Classification (NCBI taxonomy): domain Eukaryota; kingdom Metazoa; phylum Chordata; class Amphibia; order Anura; family Ranidae; genus Rana; species Rana temporaria. Next base: position 92,266,831 of record NC_053489.1, on the reverse strand, counting down.
CCGAAGTTTGGCGCCATTCCATGAGTGTGCGCAATTTTAAAGCGTGACATGTTAGGTATCTATCTACTCGGTGTAACATCATCTTTCATATTTTACAAAAAAATTGGGCTAACTTTACTGTTTTGTTATTTTTTTAATTCATGAAACAATTTTTTTTTAAAAAAAAGGCGTTTGAAAAATTATTGCGCAAATGGCGTGCAAGATAAAACGTTTCAATGACCGTCGTTTTATTCCCTAGGATGTCTGCTAAAAAAACATATATAATGTTTGGGGGTTCTGTGTAATTTTCTAGCAAAAAAAATATGATTTGTACATGTAGGAAAGAAGTGCCAGAATAGGCCTGGTATGGATGTGTGTATAACTGCCCTGTATGGAAGTGGTTAAATAAAAAAGTAAAAAATATTGTGTTTTTAAAAAAAATTGTTGCTCTTCTTTTGTTTAAGAAAAATTGGTCTGGGCAAGAAGGGGGTGAAAATGCCCTGTATGGAAGGGGTTAAAGAAGTTAAAAAAACGTGGGTACCCATAACCATGTGTTTTACTTGAGCATATTTGAAAATACAGACGAGATCTCCTCCAAATCCACCATACTCCATGGGAAGACCTCTAAATATCCATGAATGGCTAAAGAGTTTTATGGGTCAGGTCCTCTTCTTTAGAGTGGCTCTGAAGAAAAGGGCCTGACCCTTGAAATGCGTTAGTCATTTATGGATGTTTAGAAGTCTTCCCATGCCATTAGCCACGTATGGTGGATTTGGAAGCATTCTCGTCTGTATCTTTATATATGCTTATATAATACACATGTTTGTGAGTACCCCCACTTGTTTTTTTACTTCTTTATTAAAAATTGAGTTATAAGGCACTAGGTCAGGTTACCCTCTCTCTTGTTTTGTAGCTTATAATGCATAGACTGCCTATACCATAACATTTTGTAAGTAAATGCTACCAGTAAAAACATTTGATAGGTGTTTTCTTTTATCGGTTGAGAGCAATCTTCTTTCTGCAGTAAAAATTCTGCAGCGTTGTCACCTTTGCTGCTGCTGTAGCTGCTTAGATGTCGGTACCAATGAGAGCTGTATCAGTGATTATCCACATCAGTAGTACACAGATCCACAGCAGGACATAGATATAAAATTCATATGAAGACTAGAATGATCCCTAGCTCATATTGCTTAAAGTATAACTAAAGGCAAAACTTTTTTTAGCTTTGGCTGGAGTAGAGAGGAATTAGAACACTTGTCAGTTTTTATTGCTGTCTGTGCCCCCATTCAGAAGATTCACCCTATGTATTTGTGCTGTTTACTATTATCATTGAAATTGAAAGTACAGTGGAACCTCGGTTTAAGAGTAACTTGGTTTGAGAGCATTTTGATTTGCGAGCAACATTTATTTTTTATTCTGACTCCGTTTGCGAGTGTTGACTTGCAAGAGGAGCAGAATTCAAGCTAAATAGGCCTGCAGTACCTCATTTGGCCTAAGGTACGGGGCACAGAAGCTAAGCAGAGCTGAAAATAGGCCTGCAGTACCTCATTTGGCCTGAGGTACAGGGGCGCCAGAGCTGAGAAAAGCCGAACATAGGCCTGCACTACCTCATTTGGCCTGAGGTACAGGGGCGCAGGAAACGAGATGAAGTGTCCTCAGGCCTTTTTGGATGTTTTCGGCGCTCTCTGGTGCCCCTCCACCTCTATCCGCATTCGGTATTGCATCCCATTGAAGTCAATGCGGAACAAATTATTTTCGTTTCCATTAACTTCAATGTGAAAACTCGCTTTGATATGCGAGTACTGGATTAGATTACGAGCATACTCCTGGAATGAATTATGCTCGTAATCCGAGGTTCAGCTGTAAAATAAAATCCCACATTTTGGGTTGTCCTTAGAAAAGTAATAGAGGGAAAATCTTACAATGGGGGCAATTCCCTTTATTTTCAGGGATTTCCTCTCACTTCCTGTTTGGGACTCGATGTGAAGGGATATCTCTGCAATAGAACACAGTTGGCAAAAGAAAATCTGACAGGTGTTATAACCCCCCTTTACTCTAACCAGAATGAAAACAAAAGGTTTTGCCTATAGTTCTACTTACCTAATCTAATATTTACCATGAACACGTATTACTATCCAACCAGTAGGTGGAGTTTCAGGCCCCTTTACCATTACTTACCAGACAATGTTTTCTTGTTTGCTAAAAAAAAGCCTGGTGTAAATAGAGCTCAGTAGCACAAGTTCCAATTTGCACACATGGTTGGGTGATTCAAAGAACTCCCCCCATCCCCTCACTGAATGCAGTCTGCTCAAACAACAAAAAACATTCTTCTATGTTCTCATGCATTTTAAACAAGTAATGTTCTCTTCTCTAACAACAGCAATTGATAGGGGCTCACCTCTCTGTTTTTAACCAAAGGGTTAAAAACATTTCCGTTAAGTATGGACAACCTATAAAAATAAAAGCTAGTAAGCTGACCAATAAATCTTTAAAAAAGGAACACATAAAGGGCCATAACAAGTATTAATTGTATTCAGAATTTCAGTTCCAACCAATCCTATAATATGTTAATATACAGTATATAATTATTTTATGGTTACCCTCTAAATATTGGAATCTACACCATCGGCATTATGCAATAATATTCCTCTAACTCCATATAATTCAGATTAAGAATTAAGAACTGTTGCAGTTCAATAAAGTACATTTACATTTTGTTCTTCATTAAATCAGAACTACAGTGAACAATGAAAAAAATTAATAGCTAAAAAACAAACAAACACCTTTTACTGCCTTATTATCATTATTAATATTATTATTATTCAGAATTTGTATAAGTCCCACACTTTACAAAATATTGAAAGACAATACATGCCATTCAATACAAGAGCCCAAAAAAAACCTGATAGGAATTAATGCATGTAGATCAGGGGGGCGGACGAATGGATAGGGGGGACGGCACCCGTGTGACCCTAACTGACAGGCCACCAGTGGTGCCCACCCTCCTAAGCCAACAGCCTCTCCCCCTGCTTCCACCCTGGGATGCTGTGCCCAGCCCTTGAAAGAGGGTGCAGTGGCTAGAGGCAGGGGAGCACTGAGCACTCCAGAAGCTCCCTTTTACCTCCCTCCCCCACTTGTGATATTGTAAGTAGGAGTAATTTGTGGGTACAAGGACTGTGGTATGTTTGCAGTGTATACAAGACATGGGTCGTGGGCATATCATGAAATCAGTGTGCCCGTGTGCGAAGTGTATGGAGGTAGGCAGTATGTGCAGAAGAGAAGTATGTAATGTATGGTGGTGGGTATTATGTGTAGCATAGGAGTGTGGAGTGTATGGAGGTGAGTAGTGTAGCGCCTGGTTACTTTAAGTACCGGTGCTACAGTATTTAAATTTAGAGGGAGATCAGAGTGTAGTTAAACTCTGATCCAAATTGTTATGTGCAAAACAGGGTCTCTGTCTCAGCTTGGCTGTGCTGTGGGCTCATTCTGTTGTGCTGGGGTGTTCTTCCCACCCTTGTACAGTAGATAGCAGCAGTGGAGTCAAGGTCTGGGTGCTCTTCCCCAGCAGCTGGGGGAGGGTATTTATGGGGCAGACGCCATTGGTTCTGGGTTGTCCTTCATCCAGTGTGGCACCCACATTTAGGGTGGCCACATCAAGGGCGTTATGGTCTACCTGGCCAGGGCGTGTGTTCCTGGTTCCGGGGCCACGTTGGCCTGGAACATTTAAGCAGCGACGGGGACCCAGTGAGCGACTGGGTTCCCACCTTTGAGGATCCCAAGCTGTACTGCTGTTCGGTGGGGAGTCTGTCTGAGGAGAGCCATTGAGAGGCTGGCGATCCAAAAGGGCCTCGACAAACCACCGGGGATCAAGGTAGCCGGACACTGAAGGATTGATCACCTGTCAGTCGGTACCTGGGCGACATAAAGAAGAAGATCCAGGCGTAATTCACCTAAGGAGGATTGCCTCCGTAACTACAATCAGAGAGGGCCTGTGGCAGAGGGGTCTTCCTGACGTTCACCAAGGAGGGTCTGTGGCAGAGACTTTTCCTCAAGTTCAAGTTCACTAACAAGGGTCTGTGGCAGGAACTTTATCCTACAAATGTTCGAGTGATACTCCGGCTGCCAGGTCAGTGAGAGAGGCCTGTCTGGGTACACTAATCCCACTCAAGCAGGAGTGGCGCAGAAAAGTGTTTCGCTTGGGAGCAGGACTGTTTCCCTATCACTACGCCTGAATTTGCTATTCTCCTTTCTTCATTCAACTTTACTTTCCTCACCACAAGTTTTATTGTTTTTACCCGGCTGGGTAATAAAGAGCACAGCAAAGAGCACCTGTTGCGGACATTCCTTTACTTCTACTAAATGCATCATGCACCCCTAAGAATTCGGAAGAGCCATGAGGTAAATGTACCACCCAAAACAACCAGCAGCTCCTCCAGGGGTAGTGCTACAGTAGTATATGCAGAAGAGGAGTATGGAGAATATGGCCGTGGGTAGTATGTGCAGGTAAGAAGTGCGGAGTGTATGGATTTTTTCAAAATGCTTTTTGGGGGCCAGTGGATAGTGTCCGTAGGGCAGTGGATGGTGTCAGTAGGGCAATGGGCAGTATCAGAATTTTTATTATTTCATTTTTTTCACAATGATTGGGGGGGGGGGGGGTTGACAGTGTCAATAGGGCAGTGGATGGTGTCAGTAACATAGAGAGGCTCGTACTGTATTCACAAAGCACTTGCTCCCTTTCTTGCGCCGGCCTAACGTAAAATGGCCGGCGTAAGCCCGCCTAATTTAAAGTAGCAAGGCAGTGGGCGTGTAGTATTATAATGAAGTGTGACCCCATGTAAATGCATGGCCGAACGAACGGCGCATGCCCGCGCATGCTCAGAATCACGTTGCAAATACTCCCTAAGATACGACGGCTCAATGCGTATGACGTGAACGTAACTTACGCCCAGCCCCATTCACGTACGACTTACATAAACGACGTACAATCCGACCGCAGTTCCGACGTCCATACCCTAAACGACTTAGGCCAGCTTTTTGGTGGTTTAAATTTACGCTGGAAAAACACCTTACGTAAACAACGTAGATTACAGCGACGGGCGCAAGTACGTTCGTCAATCCTCCCTAAACAATGCTGCTGGACTTTGGGAAATTAGGAAGACAGAGTAGGGTGCTGAGAAGGACGAGTTCAAGATGTGTTTTATTTCTCCTTATTCCAGCCCCTGCTTAAGGGACTTTTGCACCTCTGACACTAGGTGGCAGTGGTCATCAGAGCAAAGAAAGAGATAAGTGATCTTTGAGAAGGAAAGTTTAATTTCTTCGAAAATGCAGCTTTGCTTCCATGTAAATATTTTTGAAAGGTATATTTTTCTATGCATGTTTATGTTTTCTTTCAGGTGCCAGATCTACTGTCAAGACCATCAGAGAATGAGGTGGGATTAGACAGTTAGAGAAGGGTGGTAAATTGTCAAGTGTAATATATAATGTGATGATGTCTTTTCAAAAAAAATGTGTGCCATTGTTATACTTTGTTTCGACGTCCATACCCTAAACGACTTAGGCCAGCTTTTTGGTGGTTTAAATTTACGCTGGAAAAACACCTTACGTAAACAACGTAGATTACAGCGACGGGCGCAAGTACGTTCGTCAATCGGCGTATCTTGCTCATTTACATATTCGACGCGTAAATCAACGGAAGCGCCCCTTGCGGCCAGCGTAAATATGCACCCAAGATACGACGGCGTAGGAGACTTACGTCGGTCGTATCTTGGCAAAATTCAGGCGTATCTCATTTATAGAATCAGCGCATAGATATGACGGCACTCATTTGGACTTTCGACGGCGTATCAGTAGATACGTCGGCGTAAGTCTTTGTGAATCCGGGCCTATATATCTGGAATCTTGATCGGAAGTGTTTGAAAGATATACAGGACTTTAGGTAATATCATCATCTTGATAGTACTTATTCTACCCCACCAAGATATTTTATCTATTAGGTACCCCTTGAGCTCTGATTTTATTTTATTCAATAGGGGGATATGGTTGTCTTCGTACAGATATCTTTCTGCATTGGACAAGAACATTCCCAGGTATTTCATCCCTCTCTGTTTCCATGTGAAGGGGTCTCAAGATCCCTGCGTTCTTCCAGGGCCATCGAAACATTCAATACCTCAGTTTTTTCTTTATTAATTTTTAAGTTTGAGATCTCTCCATATTTTTCATATTCAATTATAATCTTTGGTAGTGTCCGTCTAGGATTAGATACATTAAAGCATCATATCGTCCGCAAACGCAGAGATCTTGTGTTCCCTCCCCCCACCTTTATCCCCTCTATCTCCTGGTTATTTTGTATTGTTGACAATAATGGCTCTAGGGATAGAACAAAAAGAAGGGGCCCATTAAAAAGTGGGAAGTTTTCTGAGAGGGTGCCAATTTATTTTATTTTTTCTAATAAGGTAAAAATAAACTGATGGTTTAATGCAACTTCCCAGTATAAATTTGACAGTCATTAAGTTCACTGACAACTTCACAGAAAATCATATTTAATTTATCCCCAGTGCAATACCATAAAATAAAGTGTCATCTACAATACTTACTGTGTAATGTAAGTTGCAATCATATTCATCATGCATTCCGAGTAGAATTTTTAATAGTAAATATAAATAGCTTTCATATCAGGTGCCATATTTTACCCAGCAGGAAGCAGCTGGAAATAAGTTTCACCTATAAATCTAAATTATTTTATGTACAAGTTAATAAGAGTATAAAATAACATAAAATTATGTTGTTGCAATCTAGGGAGACATGCTGGAAAATATTAATAGGCTATATGCAGCTATAAAAGGTCCATAGCTTTGATATAAAGTCCAAACTCTGGTATCACCCCTAGGTCAACACCCAATCATAATTTTTATTTATTTATTTATTTATTTATTTATACATACTCTTTTAAATCGATCAAAACACAGAGTAAATATCACAGTCATAATAAAGTCCCTTGTGCTGTAGTCACCAAGTCACCAGCATCCACAGTTTAAACCAGAACATATTGTGGCAAATTGTGTCCCACACCAAGATCTTATGTAGCGCTGGTCTCCAATGAGTTGGGCGCTATTGTAAATTTAATAGTTGCACTCAGACTCTGTTTAAATTCTCCTCTGTTCTGCCTGAGGTTGTGCTCAGTAGAAGTTTCCCCTTGTTGCCTGTAGGTGGCGTTACCACTTCAGGCCCATGTTGGAACTCGGTCAAACCATAGTGTGTTAAGTGACCCTTCTTAGCAGCAGTCCAGTGGGAGTGGTTCCCTGCTGTGCATGCTGGGAAGGGGTACTTAAGGGGCAGACGCCGTTTTTCGGGGTCCTTCGCCTCGTGGCCCTCCTGGCGCGAGGTGGGTGTGCGTGATTTCAGTCTCGGGACCATGTTGGTCTGAGGCTGTGTTCCTATCAAGTAGGCCCTGATATGCTGGCTGGGACCTATGGTTCTACAGGGGATCCCAAGCTGTCCATCCAAGTGGAGGAAGTTTCTTAGTGAAGGAAACCGGGGGAGACAAGCAAGGCAAGCTGATGTCTCGGGATAGGCCTGGAAACCTTGTTAAGGAAAATAAATTCACTACGTAAATTGTCTTACAGTCCGCCGGATTGGCTTAAAGGCTCTTTGGCTGTAAGGCAGGAAGTTCGGGACTTTATATCCTGTGGCAGAGGATTCCTGACTATCCATTCTGTGATCTCAGACGGTCTGTGGCAGAGACTGTTTCTATGCTGTCCGTGCATCATTCCGGCTGCTGGGCCATGTGAGAGGGGTCTATCCAGGTGAGCAATACCCATTCAGGAGTGAGTGGTGAATACTGGAACTTTGAATACTTTTTGTGCATTCTGTACCACGTACCTGAACCTTCCCCTTCTCTCTATACTCTCTACTTAATTCACAAGTTTTATGCAGCAAAAATAAAGCCTACAGTTGAAGGTTTTACATCTTGTGTGGACATTGCAATTTCTACAGACTTCCTCCCCTGGACAACGAACTTAGCGGTAACGTGCAAAACCCAAAATCTAAACCAGCAGCTCCTTCGGGGGTAGTGCTACACGTGGGGGCTCGTCCGGGATTATTTGCCATTGCCTCTGATAACCATATTAATGTGTTTCACTTTATTGAAGTCTGCAATCAAGGAAGTGTTGGACTGTCTTTAAGAGAGAGAAAGGGGTTAAGGGTACAGATTGCTTTGCCATCCGCGTGGGCCGTGGGCAGAGCCAGAAAAGAGAAAAAGCCCGCGAGCTACGTGCCAAAAGAGCAGAAAGGGGAGGAGTTCCTGCCAACTGCGTGAAACACCTGTGTGTGTTTGGTGCCAAGACCAGAAGTTGCCAGATCGATAGAGGAGATTAAGCAGCATGATGTCTTTATCTTGGGCACCAGCCATGTCGGGGCCCAGGATGCCATCCATGCCAAATACTGTGGGTGCTGCATCATCCGGAGCCCCGCTTACCGATACGGGGATCCGCCTAAAGCCCCGGAGATGCTTCACTCTTTATACAAGCCGGGATGTGGAGGCTCTGGGCATGCTGTGCCCTGGATGTGAGGGACTGATTGTGCAGTTACGCCCATTCAGACGATGCCTATCCTGTGGGGAGTACCAATTCGAGGTGGAACAGCCCACCGTGCCACCCCGTGCCTATCGGATAGACTGCATGTCAGGCACCATAACTCCAGAGGAAGCCGTCTTCGCCCCTGCGGTTCAGCCTGCGCGTAATGCATCTGCTGCGCCAAGTGAGTCCGGAGCAAGTGTCGCTGCCACTACGGAGCCTCCAACAGACATTGCAGTGGATACTGCCCCCTCAACTTGTGCCCTAGTCCCACCCGTGAAACGGAAGGTGGGATACTTCAAGGCCTCCCGCGGCCCCGGTAGAGGCCTACCCCAGCACCTGCCGGAACCGGACCTCGTGAGTGGTGATGTATCCCGGGAAGTCCATGCCAGGAACAGGTAAGGAGGCTGGGGAGAAAGTCACTGAGACTGTCTGTACTTATCTACCTGCGGAAGAGTGGGAGGATTCAGAGTTGGATTCCTTGTCCGACACCGGGGACGACAATCTGTTTGAAACAATGTCTCAGGAGCTGAGATGGAGCAATAGAAAATGTATTACTCAGAGACATAGTTTTTCGGAAGAGTCACCTATGACCTCCGGGGACACCACACCTCGGGTGGAAACCCCGGGTGCAGAAAAATACATTTTGCCCAATGAGGGAACCCTGTCCCAACCTGTGCAGGCCCTGATTTGGAAGTCACCAGATGCCTACGTCTTACCCGGGACGGGAAGTTCTCAGACATTACCTAAGCTCGCTCGCAGCGAGTACTAATTAAGAGAGTGGACACCGAGTACGGTCTTGGGTTCCCCAATGTACCCAAAGAAATAATGTTGGAGATCGAGGCCAGCCGAGAACAGTGGTACAAAGAGGCCATCTGGGAATACTTGAAGGTACCTAAGCCGTTCAGGAACTTGGGTCATTCGTTCATCATGGCCGAATGGTTCAAAGGGTGCTGTTACACTGGAGCTATGGCCGGCATATTCACATCGACTGGGTGGTTCTGTGCAGGCCGGGAAAGGATGATGTGGTCTACTTTATTACCACTTTGGACAAACAGGGAAACAACCTGACCTTACCGGATCCCAGGTTCTACCTGTAATTCTAAACAAGCAGAGGAACTCTTTTGTGTTTTTTTTCTACTTATACCGATTTCTCACAGCAAGAGAAGGATGCTCTAACTATGGAGGAGTTTTTTTTCTGTTTCCTCCCTAAACAATGCTGCTGGACTTTGGGAAATTAGGAAGACAGAGTAGGGTGCTGAGAAGGACGAGTTCAAGATGTGTTTTATTTCTCCTTATTCCAGCCCCTGCTTAAGGGACTTTTGCACCTCTGACACTAGGTGGCAGTGGTCATCAGAGCAAAGAAAGAGATAAGTGATCTTTGAGAAGGAAAGTTTAATTTCTTCGAAAATGCAGCTTTGCTTCCATGTAAATATTTTTGAAAGGTATATTTTTCTATGCATGTTTATGTTTTCTTTCAGGTGCCAGATCTACTGTCAAGACCATCAGAGAATGAGGTGGGATTAGACAGTTAGAGAAGGGTGGTAAATTGTCAAGTGTAATATATAATGTGATGATGTCTTTTCAAAAAAAATGTGTGCCATTGTTATACTTTGTTTCTTTTTCTTTCCTTCCTTCTCCCCATCCAAATTTTTCTGGTTCAGGTACCCAACTCTCAGGCTTGAGAGGTTGTTGTTTTCCCAGACACTGGGGACAGTGTCTTTTTGTAGAAGGGGGTGTATGTAGCACTGGTCTCCCAATGAGTCAGGCGTTATTGTAAATTTAGGGGTGTCTGAGCCCATAGTTGGGCTCAGACTCTGTTAATTCTATTTAAATTTGCCTATGTCTGGCTGTGGTTGTGCTCGGTAGAAGTTTCCCCTTGTTGCCTGTAGGTGGCGTTACCACTTCAGGTCCATGTTGGAACTCGGGCAAACCATAGTGTGTTAATTGACCCTTCTCGGCAGCAGCCCAGTGGGAGTGGTGCCCCGATGTGCATGCTGGGAAGGCGTACTTAAGGGGCAGACGCCGTTTATCGTGGTCCTTTCGCCTCGTGGCCCTCCTGGCGGCGCGAGGTGTGTGTTTGTGATTTCAGTCTCTGGACCACGTTGGTCTGAGGCTGTGTTCCTATCAAGTAGGCCCAGCTATGCCGGCTGGGGCCTATGGTTCTACAGGAAATCCCAAGCTGTCTATCCAAGTGGAGGAAGCTTCTTAGCAAAGGAAACCGGGGGAGGACCTGCCCTGGAGGAGACAAGCAAGGCAAGCTGATGTCTCGGGATAGGCCTGGTAACCTCGTTAAGGAAAAGGGATCCGCTATGTAAATTGTCTTACAGTCTGCCGGATTGGCTTAAAGGCTCTTTGGCTGTAGGGCAGGAAGTTCGGGACTTTATATCCTGTGGCAGAGGATTCCTGACTATCCACTCTGTGATCTCAGACGGTCTGTGGCAGAGACTGTTTCTATGCTGTCCGTGCATCATTCCAGCTGCTGGGCCGTGTGAGAGGGGTCTATCCGGGTGAGCAATACCCACTCAGGAGTGAGTGGTGAATACTGGAACTTTGAATACTTTTTGTGCATTCTGTACCGCGTACCTGAACCTTCCCCTTCTCTCTATACTCTCTACTTCATTCACAAGTTTTATGCAGCAAAAATAAAGCCTACAGTTGAAGGTTTTACATCTTGTGTGGACATTGCAATTTCTACAGACTTCCTCCCCTGGACAACGAACTTAGCGGTAACATGCAAAACCCAAAATCTAAACCAGCAGCTCCTTCGGGGGTAGTGCTACACTTAAAAAAGACTTTGTGCAAAAATAGTAAGAAAGATCATTTCTGAAACTAAGCAAAAGCAGTTATAGTACCTGCATAGTTATAACTGTATTAGAAAGTGTCTATAATACAGTATGTTTACAACTACCTTAACAACCAGTGATGTCACTAGCCCTAATCACTTACAGTGCCTTGAAAAAGTATTCATACCCCTTTAACATTTTCCACATTTTATCATGTTACAACCAAAAATGTACTGTAACTGTATTTTACTGGGAATTTATGTGATAGACCAACACAAAGTGGAACATAATTGTGAAGTAAATGATAAATGTTTCTTAAACGTATTTACAAATAAATACAGTGGAACCTCGGTTTAAAAGTAACTTGGTTTGAGAGCTTTTTGATTTGCAAGCAACTTTTTTTTTTTAAATTCTGACTCAGTTTGCGAGTGTTGACTCGCAAGACGAGCAGAATTCAAGCTAAATAGGCCTGCAGTACCTCATTTGGCCTAAGGTACGGGGGCGCAGAAGCTGAGCAGAGACAAAAATAGGCCTGTAGTATCTTATTTGGCCTGAGGTACGGGGGCGCAGGACACAAGAAAAGCCGAACATTGGCGCAGGAAACAAGCCGAAGTGTCTACGGCCGTTTTCGGCGATCTCTGGTGCCCCTTCACCTCTGGCCGCATTCGGTATTGCATCCCATTGAAGTCAATGCGGAACAAATTATTTTTGTTTCCATTAACTTCAATGGGAAAACTCTCTTTGATATGCGAGTACTTTGGATTACGAGCATACTCCTGGAACGGATTATGCTCGTAGTCTGAGGTTCAACTGTATGTGAAAAGTGCGGCGTGCATTTGTATTTATCCCCCCTGAGTCAATACTTTGTAGAACCACCTTTCTCTGCAATTACAGCTGAAAGTCTTTTTGGGGATGTCTCTTCCAGCTTTGCACATCTAGAGAGTGACATTTTTGCTCATTCTTCTTTGCAAAATAGCTCAAGCTCTGTTAGATTGGATGGAGAGAGTCTGTGAACAGCAATTTTCAAGTCTTGCCACAGATTCTCAATTGGATTTAGGTCTGGACTTTGACTGGGCCATTCTAACACATGAATATGCCTTGATCTAAACCATTATATTGTAGCTCTTTTGAAGGCTGCAAGTTTTTTTGCAGACCTTGGTAACTTGAGAAAGGAGCGCGCATGACTGTTTGTCACTTTGCACATGCTTTGAAACACATTGTTCTCTATTACTGCTGACATCATTTGCTGGTGCTGATCCACACTTCATCCAGAGGACTGGCCACAGTGATTGGATTTACAATGCTTATTTTTTTAATAACAGACTTATCAAAAACTTGTGTGTGTATTTATTTACAACTGACTTTTTTTGTGAATGAGATTCCGATACGTCCCCCATGCACTCCCACAACCACCAGTCTAGGGTTATTGTGAAGAGGCTCTGATTTTCATCGACATGGGCCCCTCCCCATGTTGAAGGCATGTGACCCGGTATGGTTCAGGAGGGACCTGCCAGGCTGTGTTCTCAAATTAAGGGTCTAGTATGGCATTGGAGGGGGGGGATCCTGGGTCCTTTTTTTTGTTTGTTTTTTTACTTAGGATTCCCGCTTAAATTCCATATAAGATCTGGTGTTGGGCAACCGGTTTGGGCCAAGCAAAAGTTTAGCCTGAACATCGCCTGTTCAGCGAACACACAAATTTGCAGGGTGCTCGGCGGGATGTTTGCCACCAATCGCCCCACAATGCACATTACACTTTACAATGGATTCTAGGGCCCTAATTGGATGAAGCCTTGAACTTGCCAATTAGGACACAGAGCACTGTCAGAGATTGTACAAAGTAATGGTGACTTTGTCCAGACATGGCTCAGTGCTCATAGTCCCACTCCACACTATAAAAGGTTCCTTCCCATAGGAACCTTTTGCAGTGTGTGCAGTGGAGATAGATAGAGCAGGACTCAGTTTGCTATAGGCAGGGCCAACCCATAGCAGTGTCCTCTATCACCCTTCACATCAACCCCCCACCAATCCCTGCAATCACAGCGAAACACACTCCTTAACATTGCAATTTGACCTCAATGCACCCCTTAACCTTGCAATCTTAGCACAACACATTCCTTGGCCCTGTATTCTGAGCGCAACGCACACCTGATCCCTGCATTCTGAGCGTAACGCACACTCCTGGTCTCTGCATTTTGAACTCAACGCACTCCTGATCCCTGCATACTAACTGCAACGCACTCCTGATCCCTGCATTCTGAGCTTAATGCACTCCTGATCCCTGCATTATGAGCACAACGCACTCCTGATCCCTGCATTCTGAGCACAATGTACTCCTTGGTCCTGCATTGTGAGCGCAACACACTCCTTAACCTTGCAATCTGAGCGCAATGCACTCCTTAGCCCTGCATTCTGAGTGCAACGCACTCCTGATCTCTGCATTCTGAGCGTAATGCACTTCTTAACCCTGCATTTTGAGTGTAACGCACTCCTAAACCCTGCATTCTGAGCATAACACACTCCTTAACCGTGCATTCTGAGCATGACACACTCCTTAACGCTGCATTCTGAGCGTAACGCACTCCTGAACCCTGCATTCTAAACGTAACGCACTCATGAGCCCTTCATTGTGAGCATAACGTACTCCCAAGCCCTGCACTTTTTTGTGTCCACTGCGTTTGTGATCTACATTTGGGGTTAACAATGTATCATCACCAACAGTAGATCACTAAGGCAGTGCGTTTTGAACACGGTGCAGAAAACACACATGGAACATGCCTTTCTGGCATTGTGTTCTGGTGTGAACCGGCCTTAACAACAGGACACTGAACCCAGTGATCTTTGACTTCATCAGTGTTGTTCAAGTAGATCTCCATCTCTATACGTTTGCCTACCCCTGGTCTAGTGTGTTAGTGTAGTACAGTGTTTAACACAACATTACATAACATTTAATGCTGTATACCCTTTTTTTGGTTGCTGCAGGTTTTTTTTTTTGTTTTGTTTTTTTGTCCCCTGCCTGCCCCCTTTTTTTTTATTGTCAGTCACAGTTTTTCTGACTGCGACACTGGTGTTCCCCCCCCCCCTTTTTTTATAGAGTTTACATTTCTGTTAGAGTCAGTCCTAAATTTAAAGCAAACCAAACACCATTTTTTATTCAATAAAGTGCATCCATCCAATAACACATTTCCCAGTTTCTAATAAATCTGGGTAATAAGCTCCCCCCATGATGTCTGGGAGGCCAACAAGGAGAGACAAATGTTCCCATATTACTATGAGGGGGCCAGCAGCATCTGTGTCCACAGATAAAGGTGAATATGGTCTGTCCTCAGGTAGGGCATAATTTTCTCTGTTTAGTGATGTTGCCTGTGCTATGCAGCCACAGCATGCAAAGGAGGTTCTGCCTCCATGTACACAGCTTCATCCACTAGCTTCTTGATGATGCACAGCCATTACTTGATTCTGATGTTGGTTCTGAGGTTGAGGAAGGAAGCCAACAGAAAAGGGATAACACTGATAAACAACAAATTGGCAGTCATGTTCCCCCAACCACAGCGTATTGCCAAGTTGGCTCCAGTGATGATGAGGATGAAGGGGATGATGATTAATTTATCGAAAACATTAATTGTTAATCTTGACCTGAGTGTACTATAATTTGACTTTTTCACATATGGCTTGCTCACTGTGGCGCAAATTTTTTTTATTTCCATCCAAAGTCTGCCAAAGGCACACCAGAATTTATCCAAAAAATCTTGAATCTTGTTCCGAGTGCACTTATCATACAGACTGGCTTCTTATGCTGTTGTTTGCAGGGAAAATCAATTTAGAACGAGAACGAGAGCCGCACTGCCCGCTGTCACAACTAGTTAAATGTCATTTTTTTTTCTTTATATATGACAGTTTTTTTGCAGCAGGTTCTATACACGGTACAGATGTGCCACTTTACAGGCAGACTAAGCGGACCTCCCAGGCACTATATTTAAAGGAATTTTTCCTTTTTTTTTTGTTTAATTTTAAGCATTATTAAAATCACTGCTCTTAAATCAACATTCTTTTTGCGCCGCCTCCCTGATCCATGTGCTTGGCCCCTAAAATACATGCAGGGTGCCAGACGCATGAATTATATATATTTTTTAAAGCACATGATTAGAACATGAGGCTCTAATTGGCTTAAAAAAATGGTGGTATCAGGGCGCAGGGCACTATGCCCTGAGCCCACCCAGTTGTGTGACATTAGCAAATGAATATTCACTAATGTCTTCCTGCTTTTACTCCCGGCCAATCAGAAAGAGGGTCCTGAGACCCGACTGGCCAATCGGCTCTCAGGACCCACTTTCAGTTCAGCCAGGAGGAGAAGCAATGGCCCCGGCCCTTCCCGCAGCAAGCTGGAGCAAGGAGCAGCGGGCGGAGGGTCAGCAACAGCCGCTTCGAGGAGCCCTACCCCAGATCCAGCACCACCTCGTCATCGGAAGGTAATGCCACAGATCACTGCCTTGCCGTCCTTCCCGTTGTTTGCCGTCGCCCCCAAAATATTGAGCACCAGCCGCCACTAGGTATACAGTATCTTACAAAAGTTAGTACACACCTCACATTTTTGTTATATATTTTCATGTGACAACACTGAAGAAATTATACGTTGCTACAATGTAAAGTAGTGAGTGTACAGCTTGTATAACAGTGTAAATTTGCTGTCCCATCAAAATAACTCTACACATAGCCATTAATGCTAAACCTCTGGCTAAAAAAAATGTCCAAATTGGGCCCAAAGTGTGAATATTTTGTGTGGACACCATTATTTTCTAGCACTACCTTAACCCTCTTGGGCATGTCGTTCACCAAAGCTTCACAGGTTGCCACTGGAGTCCTCTTCCACTCCTCCATGACAATGATCACAGAGCTGGTGGATGTTAGAGACCCTGCGCTCCTCTACCTTCCACTTGAGGATGCCCCACAGATGCTCAATAGGGTTTAGGTCTGGAGACATGCTTGGCCAGTCCATCACCTATACAATCAGCTTCTGTAGCAAGGCAGTGGTCATCTTGGAGGTGTGTTTGGGGTCGTTATGGTGGAATACTGCCCTGCAGGCCAGTCTCTGAAAGAGAGGGGATCGTGCTCTGCTTCAGTATGTCACAGTACATTTTGGCATTCATGGTTCCCTTAGTGAACTGTATCTCCCCAGTGCCGGCAGCACTTATACAGCCCCAGACCATGACAGTCCCACCCCTATGCTTGACTGTAGACAAGACACACTTGTCTTTGTACTTCTCACCTGGTTGCCACCACACACACTTTAAACCATCAGAACCAAATAAGTTTATCCTTTTCTTATCAGACCACAAGACATGGTCCTTAGTCTGCTTGTCTTCTGCAAACTGTTTGTGGGCTTTCTTGTGCATCATCTTTAGAAGAGGCTTCCTTCTGGGGTGACAGCCATGCAGAACAATTTGATGCAGTGTGCAGCGTATGGTCTGAGGACTGACAGGCTGACCCCCCACCCCTTTAACCTCTGCAGCAATGCTGGCAGCACTCAAGCATCTATTTCCCAAAGACAACCTCTGTATATGATGCTGAGCATGTGCACTTAACTTCTTTGGTCGACCATGGCGAGGCCTGTTCTGAGTGGAACTTGTCCTGTTAAACCGCTGTATGGTCTTGGCCACCATGCTGCAGCTCAGTTTCAGGGTCTTGGCAATCTTCTTATAGCCTCCTTTCCCAGTAGACGCCCCATACAGAGAAACGCAGCGTCGGGTGGAGCCAAGGACCCAGAAGTCACCACACTCCAGCTGGCTGGCTTGAGCCGTGGCTGGCAGCTTTGTTACATTCGTTTGTTTTGTCTCTTGGCAAACTTTTTCTCTTGATGTCAGTAACCCGATATTCAATAAAGGGTGTTCTTTTTATGAACTTTCTGCACTATGAAGCCTTTTTCTTTTATTCCTAACATGCCTTATCATGCTTTATGAGCGGCTTTACTTGCTACAATTCCTGGAGGAGATCGCTTGTATCTTTTTGGAGAGGTAAAGGACCGGGTGAGTGCACGATTTCCGCCGTGGAGTTCCGGATTAACCCCATATGCTGAGCCTATCTGATCTCCATAATAGAGATCCAGCTGATCCGGTAAGCGGACAATTTATATACCTGTTTGTCTGGTGGAAGGAAGCATAAGATAAAGATTTGCATCCCTGCTCCTGTGTTTCTTGCCAAATCTTTGCAGCCATTATATGGACTTTTATAGACACATAGAAGTTTTATTCAATCACCTTATTTGTTTTATCCAAGTCACCAGGCTTGTGTGTATTTACACATTTAATCACCTAATTTGTTTCATCCAAGTCACAAGGCTTGTGTGTATTCACTCATATAAGATTTAATCACATATATTTTTGTTCAGTTGTTAAGTTGTTTTTCACCCATGTAATTTATTGCGATTCTAAGGTTGCGCATTATTTCCACCTATAACAATCTTCTTATAGCGTATGTATAAGCGACGTCCGCCGCTTGTCTTTGCATTCCATGCTGGAACGCATCTGGCATCCGCGCAATGACGTTGCTATGCGGCGTTGATGCGTTCCACGCTGGAACGCGGAAGTGCCGAGCCGAACGTGCGGCTCCTTTTAACTTGCAGTTCCTCTTGCTTAAAAGCAGACCAGGGGAGAAGCATGCCGCTCCCTTATTGCTGGACATATGCCCCCTTATCTCCAGCACCACACTACCACCAAACAGTATTCTTGCGCAGACATCCATTCTCTGCAGCTGACTGGAGACCCAGTGAAGCGATGTGAGGCCAGCAACTCTGCCAGCAGATCCAGTGACCTCCCAGGAAGCAGATAAGTACAGTACCCCTTGAATGCCTCTCTCAGCACATCCAGCTAACTTTCAGGAAGCGGATAAGTACCCTTGATCATATAAGTTTCATGCATGTGACTTACCTGACTTACTCACTGTTTACAAGTACTCTGGATGTATATATTCCCATCAGCTGGTTTTAACCCCCTTAGCGGTATTCCCGAGCGTGACTCGGGGTTGTTTTTCAATGCAAAAATCGGTAACCCTGAGTCACGCTCGGGGTAGATGTGCAGAGCCTGCAGCGCGTGCTGGCTTACCTTTTCCAGGCAGGGTTACTGTACTTACCTTGTCCCTGGATCCAGCGATGCATCCCCGCTGTGTGAGCAAGCGGCGTCCTCCATTCGATTCACACAGTGCCCGCGTGCCGCCGATCTCCGTTCCCTGCGACGTTACGACGCACGGGGCAGAGACCGGCGGCAAATTCAAAAAAGTAAACAAACACATTACATACAGTATACTGTAATCTTATAGATTACAGTACTGTATGTAAAAAATACACACCCCCTTGTCCCTAGTGGTCTTCCCTGTGTCCTGCATGTAGTTTTATATAATAAAAAAAAAAAATGTTGTGCCTGCAAACTGTATATTGTCCATAGCAACCAAAAGTGTCCCTTTATGTTAAAAGTAATTTTAAAGCAGCTAGAAAACAGCGATAATAAATTATAATCACTTGCAGAATTGTGCGATTTGTGGGGAAATCCGTCATAAAAAAATAAAAGTAATGACAGCGACAATTCTGCAACTGAGCAAATTTCAGTGATTTTGATTTGATTACATTATTGAATAATTTTTATTATAATTACATTATCATTTGTTATAATTATTTAGAGTTATTTATTATATTATAATTTTATGATTTGGTGTTTCAAACTTTATCATGCCTATTAGACGCTTGTTTGGACAGATTTAAGTGAGTTATTCCTAAGAATTGCAGGCCTACAGTATAAAACGCAGAATTTCCATGCAAAATAATTGTACCGCTTTTTTACGTAATTCCAGACAGAATCATACCGCCAGGGAGGTTAACTTACTTTCATAACTGGACATACCTGTTGTGGGTTCATACTACTATAATGTGACTTTTCTATTTACTTTGATGAAAACCTGGCATGCTTAAGCTACGTGCATGTCAATTGCTAAACTTCTTACTGAAGCTATTTCATGGTAGGCACTAATAGTTTGGGTATCCATTTAAATCTAGTGGTTGCCGGTATGCAGTAATACCTTGTGATCTACCTACTAATAAGGCCCCGTAAACACCAGCGGATCTGTCCGATGAAAACGGTCAGTGGACCGTTTTCATCGGACATGTTCGCTGCCGGATTTTGGTCTGATGGCTGTACACACCATCAGACCAAAATCCCCGCGGAAAACAAACGCGGTGACGTGTCGCGACGTGGCCGTGCCGTTGCCGCGACGATGACGCCGCGACGTGCGCGACCCTGGAAGGTCAATGATTCCACGCATGCGTCGAATCACTTCGATGCATGCAAAGGATGGCGGCCGATCGGACATGTACGGTGAGTCTGTACAGATGACCGAACATGTCCGATGGACAGGCTTCCAGCGGACATGTTTCTTAGCATGCTAAGAAACATTTGTCCGCTCGAAAACAGTCGGGTGGACAAATGTCCGCTGGAAACCTGTCTGGTCGGCCGTACACACGACCGAACATGTCTGCTGAAACTGGTCAGCGGAGACTGTCTTTAGACAGGTATCTGCACCCCCCTCCCCCCTGAAAGGTGTCAAATGTGACACCGGAGGGGGGGAGGGTTCCGATCAGCGGGACTCCACTTTAGGGTGGAGAACCGCTTTAAGATTAAGAGTGACGCCTGGGGTCCACTACTGAGTAGTGCTATACTGAAAAATATACCAGTCTCATTAATAGGACCTTTTTTCTCCGCAGTTGTGGTTCACTCATGTTCACTTTAGCTTGTGACATAACATAATAAGGGAGCCTAATCATGAACCCAGCGGAACTTGCAACTCATGTTGTCGCTCTCACACAAAAAGTAGAAACCCTCGCTCATACTGTACAGACTCTCCAATTGGAGAGCCAAACTCTGCGGTATTTAGTTGCCCAGAATCCAAATGTAAATCGTGTAGCTCCTGAACCTAAGGTCAATGCTCCTGATTCCTTCAATGGTGACCGAAAGACTTACAGAAAATGCATCTATGCATGCAAATTAATGTTTGACTTAAGCCCACGTGCGTACCCCAATGACAGAACCAAAGTACTCACCCTTATATCCTACTTAACTGGAGAACCCCGTGCCTAGGCGAACACTTATTTAGAAAAAGAGGACCCAGTCCTGAATTCTTACCCACATTTCCTGGCAGCTATGTCTCTCCTTTATGATGATTTCAGTAAACAACTGACTGCTGAGAATGCTATCAGAAATCTCAAACAAGGTAGACGACCTGTTGAGGACTTTATAGTGGAATTTCAGAGATGGGCCCGCGAGACAGAGTGGAACGATGTTAGCCTCTGCAATCAATTCCGCCTTGGTCTCTTCGAATCACTGAAGGATGAGTTGGCCAGAGAAGATCTCCCCCAATCCCTCAATGACATTATACAACGATCTATCACCCTAGACCGAAGGTTAAGAGAGAGACGTGCTGAACGTCAATCAAGACCCTCAGGAGTTCTACCTACATCCCAAAAAACGAGTCTCCCTCCTCTTGTTGAACCTATGCAGATCGGGACTGTCCGGGGTCCACTTACCCCAACAGAGAGGGAACCTTTGTCTTTACTGTGCCTCACCGGACTATACAGTATCCTCCTGTTCCCTTGTAAAAAAAAAAAAAAAAAATGATGGTAAGCCTATTTACCTATTTCTAAACATACTCCTTACCTTTTTTTACCTCTTACCCTACAGTGGGACCACGTCAAGATTTCCGTTACTTCTATGCTGGATACAGGTGCACGTGGTAATTTTATTGATTTAGGGCTTGTTACCTCAAATCAAATACCACAAATGAAGAAATCAACACCCTTGTCTGTGAGTTTCATTGATGGAACAACCTCTGAATCAGGTCCTATTCTCCATCAAACTCAGCCTTTGTTAATGTCTTGTGGTGAAAATCACACAGAATTCTTGGATTTAGACATAATCCCGTCCCCTCTTTTCCCAGTTGTGCTCGGTCTACCTTGGCTTAAGCTACATAACCCCACCGTGCTCTGGGCGCATGGGACTGTCGATTTTCATTCTTCTTACTGTAAACAAACATGTTACCAAGTCACTTCTCTTTTACAGGTCGCTCTCCAGTTGATACCACCCCAGTACCAGGAGTTTGGTGATGTGTTCAGTGAGAAGAATGCAGAGACATTGCCTCCTCATAGGATATATGATTGTCCCATTGAATTATTGCCAGTAAGCCCCATACCTACCGGAAGGATTTATTCACTTTCATATCCCGAACTCCAACATTTAAAAAAATATTTGGAGGACAATCTTAAAAAAGTGTTCATTAAACCTTCAATGTCTCCGGCCAGTGCTCGAATGTTTTTTGTGAGGAACAAGGATGCCAGTTTGAGACCCATAGTAGATTACCAGGCCTTAAAGAAAGTCACTGTGAAGAATCGGTACCCTCTGCCACTCATTCCTGAGCTCATTGAAAGATTACAAGCTTTTAGTATCTTCACCAAGTTAGATCTTAGAGGCGCTTACAATTTGATTCGTATTAAATCCGGCGATGAATGGAAGACGGCGTTCCGCACACGTTACAGGCTTTTTGAATATACAGTAATGCCCTTCGGCTTATGCAATGCTCCAGCAACTTTTCAAAGCTTCGTAAATGACATCTTCCGAGATCTCCTGACATATGCGTAGTTGTATATTTAGATGACATACTCATCTATTCAAACGATCTATCAGAACACAGGAAACATGTCAGATGGGTACTCACAAGACTTAGAGCCTATTCCCTTTATGCCAAACTTGAAAAATGTGTTTTTGAACAGACCACCATCTCCTTCCTTGGCTTTATCATCTCCCCAAAAGGCATACACATGGATCAATCTAAGATAGCATGTATCCTGTCTTGGCCTACTCCTACTTCCAGAAGGGCGGTTCAAAGTTTCTTGGGGTTCGCCAACTTTTATAGAAAATTTATAAAAAACTTCTCTTCAGTACTGAAACCCCTCACCCAACTTACTAGCTCTACTGTAAATTTTACGTGGTCAAACGATGCCCAGAAGGCATTTGAGGAATTAAAATTCAGATTTACTTCGGGCCCGATTCTCCAGCTTCCTAATCCGGATTATCATTTCGTATTAGAAGTTGATGCCTCCCAGAGTGCTTTGGGCGCGATACTCTTCCAACGCCCTTCTCCTGACATGCCACTCCATCCGGTAGCATTTTTTTCAAAGACCTTAAATCCAGCGGAATGTAATTACCCTATTGGCGAAAAAGAATTACTTGCAATTAAATGCGCCTTAGAGAATTGGCGTCATCTATTGGAAGGATCTGCAAACTCCATAATAATTTACACTGACCATCGTAACTTCCAATACCTCAAATCCAACAAAACCCTCTCCTCAAGACAGGTGCGCTGGAGTCTTTTTTTTGACAGATTTGATTTCTTGATCACCTATAGGCCAGGTGTAAAAAATGGCAAGGCGGATTCTCTCTCGCGACTCTCAAAACCCACGGAACAATTCCCTTCTCCATCTTCTCTTATTCCATTTCACAAGATTATGGTTGCCAACCTTAATCTTAAACAACTACTTAAACAAAGTTTAAATGCACAAAATACTATTATTCCCCATGGCTTGACTCAAGACGAAGAGGGATTCTTGTACAGGGAGACTCAACTTTACATACCTCCTTCCATGATCATACACATATTAAAAACTTTACATGATGCCCCTTTAGCGGGTCATCCCGGAATAGAAAAGACCACGGACCTTATTCAACGTTACTTTTGGTGGCCCAAGATGACATCTACTATGAAAGTGTACGTTTTTTCCTGTGAGGTCTGTGCAAGGTCTAAACACGAAAGAAGAGCCCCGTATGGCTTACTGATGTCTCTATCCATCCCAAATAAACCTTGGGAAGCAGTTTCCCTAGATTTCATCGTTGACCTACCTCCTTCCAACGGCTACAACACGATCATGGTAACAGTCTATATGCTTACAAAATGGCCCATTTTGTTCCGCTCAAAAAATTACATTCCTCAGAAGAAACAATGCAAGCCTTGCTTAGCCATGTCATTAACATGGCATTCCTTCCCGCTTAGTTTCAGGCAGGGGTTCCCAATTTGTTTCTAAATTCTGGAAGGCTCTAGGTGAGACCTTTCAAATAGACCACAGAAGGTCTACTGCATACCATCCACAAACAAATGGACAAACAGAACGCGTAAACCAATGTCTTGAACAATACCTCAGATGTTATTGCACTCACCTCCAGGATAACTGGGCCACCCTTTTTCCTCTCGCTGAGTTCTCCTACAACAATTCTACCAGTTCTTCGACTCGTAACACTTCCTTTTTTGCAAACTACGGATTTCATCCTAACATATTGTCTGAACCTCCACTACTGACTAATGTACCCTCAACTAATGATTATATGGCTACCCTGTTTTGCACTCTCCAAGTGGTGAAACAAAATCTCAAACAGGCACAAGATCGCCAAAAATTTTATTATGACCTTAGACGTAGACCTTCACCACCCTACAAAGTTTGAACTTCCAGTGACCAGTATGAGAGAGTGAGACCGATAACTCCAAATTTAATACACCTGCTCCCCATTCACACCTGAGATCTTGTAACGAGTCACATGACACCGGGGAGGGAAAATGGCTTATTGGGGCCAATTTGGACATTTTTACTTAGGGGTATACTCACTTTTGTTGCTAGCGGTTTAGACATTAATGGCTGTGTGTTGAATTATTTTGAGGGGACAGCAAATTTACGCCATTATACAAGCTGTACACTCACTACTTTATATTGTAGCAAAGTGTAATTTCTTCAGTGTTTTCACATGAAAAGATATAATAAAATATTTACAAACATGTGAGGGGTGTACTCATATGTGTGAGATGCTGTATTTATAAATATTTAAGAAAAAGACATTAATTCAATTCATGTTATCAATTTTAAAGCTTGTCAGTGATAAGACTATGGCTAAATAGTTGCCTCTTGGTTTGTCAAGTCAAGTTTTTGATTGATCACAACCTTATAGATCATGGGTCTTCAAACTACGGCCCTCCAGTTGTTTAGGAACTACAATTCCCATCATGCCTAGTCATGTCTGTGAATGTCAGTGTGTTACAATGCCTCATGGGATGTGTAGTTCTACAACAGCTGGAGCGCCGTAGTTTGAGGATCCCTGTTATAGATATTAAAAGGGTATTAAACTCAAAAGCAAACATTTATTATATTGCACCTTACCAACTCTAATACCGTGTACACACGATCGGATTTTTGATGGAATAGAATCCGATGGATTTTTTCGTCGAAAATCCGATGAAGCTGACTTTCATCAGTCTTGCCTACACACTATGGCCCAGATTCACAAAGCACTTACGCCGAAGTATAACACGTTACGCCAACGTAAGTGCAAATGTGCGCCGGCGTATGTGTGCGCCAGACCCACAAACTAATATGTGCCTAAAAACAGGCTACACCCCGCCGACGTAGCTTGCACACGCCAGCATAGGGTGGGCGCACATTTAGGCTGGACGCATGGGGCTGCTCCCATTGATTAGCCATTCAAACATGCAAATGAGGGAAATACAGCGATTCACGAACGTGCGTGTGCCCGGCAGATGCTACGCGAGATGCGCGTAAGTTGTTCGTCCGGCGTAAAATTATTTCCCATAAAGGAGGTGCAACCCAGCAACAGACATGCACAGGTCTGCACCAGGGAACACAAGCCGGCGTATTGTGCGTTGGATGTGTGTCTGGCTGGGCGTACGTTATGTTCACGGCGTACGCAGTGATCCGGCGTAGCTTAGGCAGTTGTGCGGGCGTGGTTGTGAGCAGGCACATGGGGGTGCTGTGCTTGCGTCCACGTCACGGCGCATGCGCAGTTCGTGATACGTACCTGTCGGGCGCTCGTCCCATCATTTGCATGGGGTCACACCTCAATTGCATGGGTTCACGCCCACTTCAACCTACGCCGGCGTGCGACTTCGAAACCCACGCCACGCTGGCGCAGCGTTGGGAGAACTGGCTTTCTGAATGCAATGCTTGCCTCTCTGCGTTGCGTTGGCGTAGCATACAGTGCTTGCTCTACGGCGGCGTAATGTGCGCCTTGCTCTCTGTGAATCTGGGCCTATCAGACTAAATTCCGACGGTGCCAAAAATGGACCGTTTCCAGCGGATAAATCCTCTGGCGGATTTGGATCTGATGGCTGTACACACCATCAGATCGAAATCCCCGCGGAATACATCCGCGGTGACGTGGCCGCGCCGTCGCCGCGACGATGACGCCTCGACGTGCGCGATCCTGAAGGTAAATACTTCCATGCATGCCTCGAATCATTACGACGCATGCGAGGGATGGGAGCGGACGGACTGATCCGGTGAATCTGTACAGATGACCGGATCAGTCCGCTGGACTGGATTCCAGCGGATTGATTTCTTAGCATGCTAAGAAATTTTTATCCGCTGGGAATCCGTCCGCTGGATTTTTATCCGCTGGGAAATGTCCGCTCGGACGTACACACAACCGGATCTATCTGCTGGAACTGATCCGCGGATCAATCCCAGCGGATAGATCCGGTCGTGTGTATGGGGCCTAAGGCCTCATACACACGACGGGACCTGTCCGATGAAAACGGTCCGTGGACCGTTTTCATCGGACATGTCCGCTGGGATCATTTGGTCTGATGGCTGTACACACAATCAGACCAAATTCCCCGCGGACAGGATACGCAGTGACGTGGCCGCGCCGCGGTGACGTGTGCGACCCTGGAAGGTCAATGCTTCCAGGCATGCGTCGAATCACTTCGACGCATGCGGGGAATTCTGGCCCAGCGGACATGTCCGATGAGTCGTACTGACCATCGGACATGTCCGACGGACATGGTTCCAGCGGACATGTTTCTTAGCATGCTAAGAAACATTGGTCCGCTGGAAACCTGTCCGCTAGGCCGGAAATCCGGTCCGGTCGGCCGTACAGACGACCGAACATGTCCGCGGAAACTGGTCCGCGGACCAGTTTCAGCAAACATGTTCGGTCGTGTGTACGAGGCCTTAGGCCCCGTACACACGGTCGGACAAAACCGATGAGAATGGTCTGACGGACCGTTTTCATCAGTTCACCTCTGAAGTGGCCTGACGGCCTGATATGTGTACACACCGTCAGTCCAAAATCCGATCGGGTCAGAACGTGGTGACGTCAAACACACTACGTGCTGAATAAAACGAAGTTCAATGCTTCCAAGCATGCGTCGACTTGATTCTGAGCATGCGTGGGTTTTGAACCGATGCTTTTCTGTACTAACCATCGGTTTGGTCCGATCGGGCAGCGGTCCATCAGTTCGGTTTTGAAGCATGTTTTAAAATTTTGGACCGAAGGAAAACAAACCGATAGCCTATACACACGGTCGGTTTGGTCCGATGAAAATTAACTTTGGTTTAATTCTCATCGGACCAAACCGACCGTGTGTACGGGGCCTTATACAGAAGGTGAGTTACTGGCCAGTTCACCAGGTCAAAACAGAAAGGGAAAATATGTAGAAAAAAAAATACATGCACCACATCTAATGAAAGGAAAACTGCAATATATTACATTTTTGACTTTGGGTTTAATACCACTTTAAAGCATCCCTCATTAAATCAAAATACTGTAATTTACTTAACAATGCCAAAAAATATAGGGAGATTCTCTTGTAAAATAGTACTTTGCAAAGTCTCCTTTTGTTGTGGTCTTATTTGTCCCTTTTTATTTATTTTGTTTGTATTTTTTTGTTGTTTGTCCCTTCTGTTCCTAATGATTCCATCAGGTACCTGCCAGCTTATCACAGTGGGTAGTTTTGTGTGTCCCACTATGACCTTGAGAACTATGCCAGCAAAGTAACAAGCCTTTTGACAGGGTAACCTAATCAACAGAGGGCAAAGGCAAGTGGCCTAACAAAGTAGCAGTGTACAATAAAAGACAAGTCTTCCCTTAGCAATTAGGGAGTGCTCCTGGGGACAACACCACAAACAGAAATCAGTATTCTTAAGAATCCCAGCTGCAGCCTCATATAGGGACTGAACACTTGAAAAGGAACTGGAAAAGGAAAACATTTTAAATAATTTAAACTCTGTTCATGAAAAGTAAGAACTTTACCCAGAAGCAACTTCTAAATACTTTATAAATGATCAAGGTGGATATATTAGTTAAATGGTGAATTTAATAGATGAAATTTAGTAGAAAATGAATTAAAACTTCTGCCATGTTTTCATTGCTTTATGTTTCACTGTTGGACAGGGGCGGACAGACCATTGAGTCACTCGGGCACTGCCCAAGGGCCCCATGCCACTAGGGGGCCCCATCAGGGTTGCCAGGTGCAGTAAAACTAGGGACAGTATGTAAACATCTGTGTTTTTTTTACATCTGTCCTTGATATATCCGAAACCGACATGCTTTTGATGTGAAAATCCAGAGATTTTAGCTGCCCCGCCTCTGCACTGCCTCCTGGCGTGGTGGCCATCTGTAAGCCCGGGGGCCCCATAATCTTCTATTGCCTGGGGGCCCCATGAGTTGTCAGTCCGCCCCTGCTGTTGGAAAGATTTTGCTTTACTTCCTGTCCCAGTGACTACACAGGAACCTACTTAATGGGAAGTCAAAAACAGCCAGGGGCCTCCAAACATTCTAAACAAAGGGCCAGTAACTAGCAATCAAATTTTAAGAGGACCAGACTATGGGCAGTGGGAATAGAAAAGGGCCTGTTGTCAACAGTCAGAGAGAGTAGAAAAATCACCTAGAGGCCACCATGGTTGGTATCAGTGGATGGAAGAATGCCCCATGATTGATGTCAGTGAGCATATGAATTACCCTATTGTTGGTGCCAGTGGGAGAAATTGTGCCCTAATAATGGTGTCTGTGGGAGTAAACATGCCCCATTGTTGGTGGCAGTAGGAGGAACAATACCCTATTCATGAGTTTTTTTTGTGTCAGTGGGAAGAATAGTGCCTTGTTGTTGATGTCAGTGGGAGTAATAGTGCCCTGTTTTGTCAGTTTGAGGAAGAGTGCCCCAAGGGCCAGATAAAGGCAAGCAGAGGGCTGTATTTGGCATGTGGACTGCAGGATGGGCACCACTGCCCTAAACCTTCTTCATTCTAAGAACAAAATAACATTTTTGCTGAAGCCGGGCTTAAATACTTTTTATTATTAAAATTGTGTAGTGTGTCAATTGACTTGTGTAACATACAATACACATCAATCCAAATGTCTGTAAGTCATATTGGAAGGGCAGCCTTATGGTACATTTTGAGGTCCTCTTATTCAAACAAAATTTGGAAAGGTAAAGAATATCTATGTTAAAAACCTTTTTTTGTTTTGTTTTGGATGGTGTACGGGGGGGCTAGAACCTCCATCAAATTTGAATTGTCGTCTCTGATCCTGCTGGGGAGTTTCACCTTCTCCTGCCCTACTGACTATTTTTACCATGATAGAAAGTGATGGGAAATCCCAAATATTTGTGTTGTAGCTCGAAAAAGGTGAGAATTTTATTTCCAATGGGAACACCTGTTCTAGTGACATTTTTGTAACAGGGGTTAGCCATTCGTTTGGAGAGAATGGGACTTTTTAAAACCCCTATAGCCATTCCCTACTCTGTCCTAAACTAGGAAAAAAAATAGCTAGTGATATAATTGAAAGCACAAATCCAGGCAGCTAAAAAAATGTGACAAAATTAAACAGCAATATCGTTCCATTGCCAATCTGACACATAGGCTCAATCTGCTGGGGTCTTCATCCCCCCACAAGTCTCAGTTTCTCCGAGCAGGCTGTAGTTGTCCCAGGATTCACAGCTGTACATATCCCCTTCCTTTGTTTTCACCTTTGACCAATCACAATCTCTTCTGCATACATAACAGCTCACCCAAAATGGCCACCTCCAGGGTGGAAGACACTCCATAGCTGAGCATTGTTCTTGTCCAACCTGGTCACTAAAGCTCAGCATTGCAAACAATTTATTTACCCTCTTTATGTCACAGGTAAGGAGCAAAGCTTCCAAACAGGGAAAAACATTTGTAACCACTCGCAAACCTGAATAAATCAGCTTTAAACTCCTTTACTCACACAAATTGCTACATGCACATCTATATAAATGGACCCTGACCTGTTGACAGCCCTCCTCTTACAGATAACATAATACATATAAAACAAGGGATGTCATTCAATGGATAGCCACAGTATTTCACCCTCAAAGTCTTGAACTTTTTAATGATTAATTTGTTTTTAATATTCACACTACAGACAAGAGCAAAATGTCAAGTGAGTAAATTTTGCACAATGACTGCCTTCTACAGGCAAAACTGTATTTTACTTGTTATGCTTGACTAGCCATTTAGGACAAAGGGCAGGTACAGTTAAGAATATGCAATCCCTCTCAGGAATAGTAAACTATAAAATCATCATGGGCATCCGGATAGCATGGGTCACATATTATACATGAGTTTTATGGGAAGACAAACATTATTACTCATGTCTGATATTTCTACAGTGCTGACAGTTCACTAATATTACATAATGTCTGTGACTCACAGTCTCTACCTTTCAAGATTCTGAACTGTGCAATTAAAAACCAAGCGAGGAGAAAGCAGGGAAGTCTTGTTCTTACCACAACCATACATGTTTGAGCTGTATTTTACAAATGGGTCAGATAGATTCCATAGATGGAGAGTGAAGGATCCCTGTTGTCATTGTATTGGATGCAGAAGAAGAGATCACAGTGGTAAAAAACAATGGGATTGGTTTATTAATGGATTAAAAGCTTTCGCTTATGCAAATGTAATATTCGTAAATTAGGTGAACCCATGTTCACTTTTATTACCCAAACATCTGCTAGCAAAAATCGTGATTTGTTTATTTTTTATTTACCTTGCATATGATTGGGTATTTAAAGTGAACACGTGTTAACCTTATTTACTGAAATTCAGTATGTAAAGTGAACAGCCTTTACTCTTTTAATGAATCAACTCCATTCAAAAGCGTATTGCAGTCAGAAACCAGGTGAAAGATCCCTAACATGTTGAACAATGTTCTATATTCCATGTTAAACCCAGCACCTGGAGAAATTTATAAAGGGCGTTCTAGATAGGGATGAGCCGAACACACCCCGCCCCCCTCCCGTTCGGTTCGCACCAGAACCTTCGAACGGACCGACTGTTCGCGCAAACATTTAGAACCCCATTGACGTCTATGGGACTCGAACGTTCGAATTCAAAAGTGCTCATTTTAAAGCCTAATATGCAAGTTATTGTCGTAAAACATCTTTGAGAACCCGGGTCTTGCCCCAGGGAACATGTATCAATGGAAAAAAAAGTTTTAAAAACGGTCATTTTTTCTGGAGCAGTGATTTTAATGATGCTTGAAGTGAAAAAAAAAAGGAAAGAAAAATTAATTTAAATATCGTACCTGCTGGGTGTCTATAGTATGCCTGTGAAGTGGCACGTGTTTAGAACTGTCCCTGCACAAAATGAGATTACTATAAGAAAAAAGTAATTTAAAACTGCTTGCGGCTTTAATGTAATGTCTGGTCCCTGCAATATGGATGAAAACCATTGAGAAAAATAGCACAGACACAGACAGTACACACACCATGTAGCTTTAGGTGCAATCTGCAGAGGACACAGGCAGTACACAACACGTAGCTTTAGGTGCACACTGCAGAGGACACGGGCAGTACACAACAAGTAGCTTTAGGTGCACACTGCAGAGGACACGGGCAGTACACACCACGTAGCTTTAGGTGCACACTGCAGAGGACACAGGCAGTACACACCACGTAGCTTTAGGTGCACACTGCAGAGGACACGGCAGTACACACCACGTAGCTTTAGGTGCACACTGCAGAGGACACGGGCAGTACACACACCACGTAGCTTTAGGTGCAATCTGCAGAGGACACAGGCAGTACACAACACGTAGCTTTAGGTGCACACTGCAGAGGACACGGGCAGTACACACCAAGTAGCTTTAGGTGCACACTGCAGAGGACACGGCAGTACACACCACATAGCTTTAGGTGCACACTGTAGAGGACACGGGCAGTACACACACCACGTAGCTTTAGGTGCACACTGCAGAGGACACGGGCAGTACACACCACGTAGCTTTAGGTGCACACTGCAGAGGACACGGGCAGTACACACACCAAGTAGCTTTAGGTGCACACTGCAGAGGACACAGGCAGTACACACCATGTAGCTTTAGGTGCACACTGCAGAGGACACAGGCAGTACACACACCACATAGCTTTAGGTGCACACTGCAGAGGACATGGGCAGTACACACCAAGTAGCTTTAGGTGCACACTGCAGAGGACACGGGCAGTACACACACACCACATAGCTTTAGGTGCACACTGCAGAGGACACAGGCAGTACACACCACGTAGCTTTAGGTGCACACTGCAGAGGACACAGGCAGTACACACCATGTAGCTCTAGGTGCACACTGCAGAGGACATGGGCAGTACACACACCGCGTAGCTTTAGGTGCACACTGCAGAGGACACGGCCAGTGCACACCACATAGCTTTAGGTGCACACTGCGGAGGACACAGGCAGTACACGCCACGTAGCTTTAGGTGCACACTGCAGAGGACACAGGCAGTACACACCACGTAGCTTTAGGTGCACACTGCAGAGGACACAGGCAGTACACACCACGTAGCTTTAGGTGCACACTGCAGAGGACACGGGCAGTACACACCAAGTAGCTTTAGGTGCACACTGCAGAGGACACGGGCAGTACACACCACGTAGCTTTAGGTGCACACTGCAGAGGACACAGGCAGTACACACCACGTAGCTTTAGGTGCACACTGCAGAGGACACGGCAGTACACACCACGTAGCTTTAGGTGCACACTGCAGAGGACACGGGCAGTACACACACCACGTAGCTTTAGGTGCAATCTGCAGAGGACACAGGCAGTACACAACACGTAGCTTTAGGTGCACACTGCAGAGGACACGGGCAGTACACACCAAGTAGCTTTAGGTGCACACTGCAGAGGACACGGCAGTACACACCACATAGCTTTAGGTGCACACTGTAGAGGACACGGGCAGTACACACACCAAGTAGCTTTAGGTGCACACTGCAGAGGACACAGGCAGTACACACCATGTAGCTTTAGGCGCACACTGCAGAGGACACAGGGAGTACACACACCACGTAGCTTTAGGTGCACACTGCAGAGGACATGGGCAGTACACACCAAGTAGCTTTAGGTGCACACTGCAGAGGACACGGGCAGTACACACACACCACATAGCTTTAGGTGCACACTGCAGAGGACACAGGCAGTACACACCACGTAGCTTTAGGTGCACACTGCAGAGGACACAGGCAGTACACACCATGTAGCTTTAGGTGCACACTGCAGAGGACATGGGCAGTACACACACCGCGTAGCTTTAGGTGCACACTGCAGAGGACACGGCCAGTGCACACCACATAGCTTTAGGTGCACACTGCGGAGGACACAGGCAGTACACGCCACGTAGCTTTAGGTGCACACCGCAGAGGACACAGGCAGTACACACCACGTAGCTTTAGGTGCACACTGCAGAGGACACAGGCAGTACACACCACGTAGCTTTAGGTGCACACTGCAGAGGACACAGGCAGTACACATCACATAGCTTTAGGTGCACACTGCAGAGGACAAGGGCAGTACACACACCACGTAGCTTTAGGTGCACACTGCAGAGGACACAGGCAGTACACACCACCTAGCTTTAGGTGCACACTGCAGAGGACACAGGCAGTACACACCACATAGCTTTAGGTGCACACTGCAGAGGACACGGGCAGTACAACACGTGAGAATACTGCAGCTAGCACAATCACCTGCCTGCCAGTAAATTAGGAAGTGCAGATCTAGCTAAACTATACAGTGTATAAATACAACACCTGGGATGCATATATATCCTCTACACACTGTAACTTTAACTGACTAGCCTGCCTGCCTGCTCTATCTACCTACTAAAAATTACACTCTCTCTCTCTGTCTTCTCTCTTTTAACCACCGCAACACACTACACAAGGCCGACCTGCAGGTGGCCTTTTATAGTTTGGGGCGTGTACTAAAACCCCTGAGCCATAATTGGCCAAAGCCACCCTGGCTTTGGCCAATTATGGCTCTCCGTGTTTTGCAAGCTGTGATTGGCCAAGCATGCGGGTCATAGTGCATGCTTGGCCAATCATCAGCCAGCAATGCACTGCGATGCCGCAGTGAATTATGGGCCGTGAAATGCAACTCGAATTTGGCGCAAACGGCCCAAAACGTTCATATTTCGACGAACGATCGAACATACGATGTTCGAGTCGAACATGAGTTTGACTCGAATACGAAGCTCATCCCTAGTTCTAGACAACCTTTAGAATATCATTGGGGTGCAGACCCAAAAGTGTTGGTATCAGAGACAGTTACAAGAATATGTCAGCACTGAGTGTCCATACTGGGTACTCCATCCTCAATGCACTCACATCTGCCCCCCTTCCCCAGCCTCTGTGCAGGCCCATGGCCGAGGAGTTTTATGCTGAGGTCAGCAGAGCATGATTGGGAACTAAGAGACTGTTTTGCTATCAGGTCCGCTTTTCATTTTTACTGACAGCGCATGGGAGTGGGTGGATCATTAGATGCTAATCAATTCATTGAAAATTATTAGATATGTAGATATAAAATGTATTTAAAGAGTTACTCCAATCAAAACCAACATTTCAGGTTTTGATATATGAGGCCTGTCCAGAAAAAGTAACACGAATGGTTTGTGCTACATCTATGTAACCTGGCAGCCAAGTATAGTACACTGGAATGCACATGCGTGAACAATGATGATTTCGCTGTACAAATCAGTGTGTGGGGGGAGGGGAGGGGGGGTGGGCAGTAAATGCTACTGAGTGAGCATGTGTTCTGCATCAAATTTGGCATCAAACTTGAAAATTCCTCTACTGAAGATAGTCAAGTGATTCAGAAGGTATTTGGGGACGATGCATAAACTCAAACTCCATAAATACAATATATGTTCAGAAATACAATTGTGAAAAAAAAATATATATATATATATATACATAAAAACTATTAGAAATACCCCCAAAAAAAAAGTCCAAGTGAAAATCACTTCACAATCAATCAGTTTTAATCCACAACGTGATTAGTATCAACCATACCCAGTGAAAAAATATAGGGTAAAATATTATCCAGTGAGAAAATGTTGCATCCACCACCACCAATAGATGAAATGGCTGCTCACCTCAAGTAATTACCCTAGAGCCAAACAAAGCTTTGATATTCTAAAGGATATCTGCTGGCCTTCACACTGCACAACTCCAAAAACTCTGCTGCAATGCTTAATGTCCATGACTCACAGTCCGCTCTCAGAAAGAGCATAAAATAGCATAAAAGAGCATAAAAACACTCAGAAAGAGCATAAAAAACAACATAGCGCAATATTGCCAGTAGATGTAGTAAAATGTAATAAATATCTGCTTACATTACAGTTGATGAACACACTGGCAGCAATTGATGGGCACAGTAGCGGCAATTGATGGGCGCACTGGCAGCAATTGATGGCACAGTGGCTGCGTTTGATGGGCACAGTGGCTGTGTTTGATGGGCACAGTGGCTGCATTTGATGGCACAGTGGCTGCATTTGATGGGCACAGTGGCTGCGTTTGATGGCACAGTGGCTGCATTTTATGGGCACAGTGGCTGCGTTTGATGGGCACAGTGGCTGCATTTGATGGCATAGTGGCTGCGTTTGATGGACACAGTGGCTGAATTTGATGGCATAGTGGCTGCGTTTGTTGGACACAGTGGCTGCATTTGATGGCACAGTGGCTGCGTTTGATGGACACAGTGGCTGAAATTTATGTTTTTTTTTTCAGTTTGTTTGTGCCCCCCAAAAAGAATGTGAGCACCATCCGCCACTGCCTGTAAGTGTTTCTTAATGTCTGCATCAGAAAGATCAAATCGTCTGTCCCACTAGACATGGCTGTACTGTATAGCAGTGCTGTCTAACTCTCAAGACTGGGTGGACTGAGATACAAACCCTTCAGCAGGTAAAACAGATCCCTATATGTATTTCATCTGTGTACTTAACTGTTTTCCTGGAGTTCAACTTTAAGCTCTAGTAAGTGGTTAAGTTTTTATTTCTTCTCTTTTTTTTGTGCTCTGGAGTAACTAGAGAGTAATACGCAATGCAGACATTACTAATCACAGCTCATATAAGAGGATTAAATTTCTCCAGTAGCACCGATCTCCCTGCCCCCCCCCCCCCCTTAGTGCCAGCACACGCTTCTCTCTCCCTGCAGACCAGTTCTTTAGAGTTGTTACATCACTCCCGCTCACATAAAACTGAGAATATGGTCCCATCCCAAATATTTGTTTTATTAATTGTTCCATGTGCCCTACTTAAATGCTTCATTACTTTAAGTGACACAGCATGTTTCCCTGACCTTCTGTCAGTTTCAACATGTAGTTAAATCCTTTCAGTTTTCATGAAGCCTCAGCCTGCTGATTATAAATGGTCCAGAATGGAGTAAAGCCTGCTGAAAGCTTAAGAATTATCAGATATTTTGCATAGCTGGTGCATGACTGCTAACTGTCCCTAATTTTCAGAGATTTGGCCCTGGGAAATGGTTTCCCTTAAAGTGTAGTGGATTATGAAATGTAAGGCAAACAGCTCAATACAATCATCTCCAAATACATACTGTATATTTTACTCCAATTCTGTCCAGTCCTTTTCCAATCCAGATAGCAGAGCCAAGATTTCGATTATGGATCTTTTTACAAATTATGAATCAATTTGCAACTTTCCAGTCTAAAATCTGTTTTTTTTTTTTTTTTGAGACAGGGTTTGCTGGTAATCTTCACTTTACCAGTGAACCTGATTTAGTCATGCAAACTGGTAACCTGGTCCAAAGGATCGGATTTTGCATTATCATATGGCATAGTCTAAAGCCGGGTCATACCAATCAGGTGATACCACCCATGTCATATCAAAACTGCAAAGAAATAAGGTTTATAGAAGCAATATCTGGCAAAAGAAGGGTTAAATAAACAGACGGATGATCCACATTAGTCTATGTTAAGTCTATTGACCTCTAGTAGTTTGGTTCTGAAGGGGATGCAATGAGGAGAATATTTAAACTCTGTTGCCATGCCCTAAAGCCACAATCTGGGACGAAGTCGGATGTGACGAAACACGTTTCAGGGCATGGCTACATGATGTGATGTCAGGAAGTTCACTTAGGAAGTGTGAGCGGCCAAAGCGATTAAGTAGGGATGGTTAGCTCTCAGCACTGAGGCAATTGACATTCTATTGATTTTAATGATGGGCATAGTTTTGATGTAAGTGCATTACTTTTCAAATAAAGCAGGTACCTTAAAGTTGTACACTATCGGAGGCTTTGTTTTAATTCTTTCCCCACATGTGGAGATTGTTCACAATATCTGGATGGAGTTTGGAGATTCTGATCGGCTTTAGACCTGCATAATCGCTATTAGCCAGTCATGAGAGTGAATGGCAATACCATCTGGTGAGCATTATTCTTAAGGGAGTTGAACCTGCACTAACACTATTGGACTTTACTTATTGCTATATGGACTTTTTTATGCACATATTGGGCCAAATCCACAAAAGAGATACTCCGGCGTAAGCCGTCGTATCTCTGGTTCTAACTTTGGAACTGATCCTCAGAAGCAGTTTTCCAAAGTTAGGCAGAAGATCCGACATCTGTAAGGGACTTACACTGCCCGGATCTTAGGATGCAGTACCGCATCCGCCACTGGGGGCATATCGAGTCGAAATGCCTCTTCTGGTATGCAAATTAGCACTTAGGGCGATCCACAAAGCTTTTCTGCTTCATTTTTTCGCCGTAAGTTTTAGTTTGCCAAATGTAAAACTAGGGCTGCTTTTACAAAGTGTAAAGTTAGTAACACCATGTAAAAGCACATTCAAGCGACGGCATTTGGTATGCATTCCCGAGGGAGAACTCCACGGCAATTTGTAAAATCAAAACCGGCATGGGTTCCCCCCCAGGAGCATACCAGGCCCTTAGGTCTGTTATGGGTTGTAAGGAGACCCCCCCTCCGCTGAAAAATCGATGTAGGAGGTCCCCCTACAATCCATACCAGACCCGTATCCAAAGCACGCTACCCGGCCGGCCAGGAAGGGAGTGGGGACGAGCGAGCGCCCCCCCCCCCCTCCTGAGCCGTGCCAGGCCGCATGCCCTCAACATGGGGGGGTTGGGTGCTCTGGGGCAGGGGGGCGCACTGCGGGCCCCCCCACCCCAGAGCACCCTGTCCCCATGTTGATGAGGACAGGACCTCTTCCCGACAACCCTTGCCGTTGGTTGTCGGGGTCTGCGGGCGGGTGCTTATCGGAATCTGGGAGTCCCCTCAAATAAGGGGGCCCCCAGATACCGGCCCCCCACCCTAAGTGAATGGATATGGGGTACATCGTACCCCTACCCATTCACCTGTAGGCAACAAGTAAAAGTTAGTAAACACACAACACAAGGGTTTTTAAAATAATTTATTATTCTGCTCCGGAGGCCCCCCCTGTCTTCTTTATTAGCTCTATTACCAGGGGGGGCTTCTTCTTCCACTCTCCGGGGGTCTTCTTCCACTCTCCGGGGGTCTTCTTCCACTCTCCGGGGGGGGTTTCTTCTTCCGCTCTCCGGGGGGGAGCTTCTCCGCTCTCCGGGGGTCTTCTTCTCTCTTCGCCGCTCTCCGCTGTTGACTCGGCGAACCCCGGTTCTTCTCCAGCTGTCCGGTGCCTTCTTCTTCAGCGCTGGCTGCCTGCTATCTTTGTGTGTTAGCTCAATTACTAACAGGCAGCCGGCGCGGTCTTCTGTGACGTCAGGTTCTTCTTCTCCCCTCTTCCGATGTTGCCTCGTCGCCTCTTGTCACTGTAATGATGGAAGTGCGCCTTGCATCCCATTTATATAGGCATCACCGTCCCATCATGCTCCGGTAGGTACCCACGTGGTGGGTGCACGTGGGTAGGCACCCACCACGTGGGTACCTGCCGGAGCATGATGGGACGTAGGGGGGGTCTCCTTACAACCCATACCAGACCTAAGGGCATGGTATGCTCCTGGGGGGGGGAACCCATGCCGGTTTTTTCTTTGAAAATTGGCATGGAGTTCTCCCTCTCAGGAATGCATGCTGAGCGACGCTGTCATTTTTTTTTATAATTATTTGTTTTCCCGGCGCGTATATTTTTTTCACCCGTCTCAACTTTAGTGTCCCGTCGCAATCCACAAAGCCGCCCGGCGTCAATTACGTTCGCGCGCTGCACGTCGGGAAAATTACGTCACACGCATGCGCAGTACGGCCGGCGCGGGAGCGCGCCTCATTTAAATTTTAAACGCCCCCCGGAGAGGAGGACCGCCTTGCGACGGCGGCACTTAAGTTACACGGCCTGAAATTTCTAGGTAAGTGCTTTGTGGATCAGGCACTTAGGGCCATATTCTCAGTGAAGTTACGATGGAGTAAGTCAGATACTCCATCGTAACTCCCTTTTTTGGCCAGTGTATCTATGCTCCTGATTCTCAGAATCATTTTTGCATAGATACACTTAAGATCCGCCATCTGTAAGTCACTTACACTGGCGGATCTTAAATGCAATGACGCCGGCCGCCGCTAGATGGCATTTACGTGAAGGAGTCATTTGCGTATGCAAATGATCCTTCTACGCCGATTCCCGAACGAGTTTGCGTCGCGTAACCGTCGCTAACGTCGTTTGCGTAAGCGGAAACTTACTCCTGCTATATGAGGGGTAAGTTTCCGCAAGTCTCGCGTAGGCCATGTTACGGATGGCGTCGGGTCCCCGTCGTGTTTTTTCGTCGGGTACGTCGTTTACGTAAGTCGTTCTTGAATACGACTTTACGTCAATGACGCA
Organism: Rana temporaria; assembly: GCF_905171775.1. Lineage (NCBI taxonomy): Eukaryota > Metazoa > Chordata > Amphibia > Anura > Ranidae > Rana > Rana temporaria. Next base: position 92,227,575 of record NC_053489.1, on the reverse strand, counting down.
CACGTCGGCGTCATTGACGTTTTCCGCCGAGAACTGGAGCATGCGCACTGGGCTTTTTGCAGCCCGGCGCATGCCCAGTTTTTTCGCATCGGGGGCGCGCTTCATTTGAATAGAAGACGCCCCCTTGGAGATCCGCCAGGCTACGCCGGGACACTTACACTCCGCTGTCCCAACTTATGGAGCAAGTGTTTGGGGAATACAACACCTGCTCCAGTAAGTTGGGACAGCGGAGTGTAAGTGCCCTAAGCGCAGCAGGCGGATATTTATAGAGAATATGGCCCTTAGGTAGAAACTTTAAGTCAGTGTAACTTAACTGCTGAAAGTTAAGTTATGCCGCCTGGCTGAGGATTTGGCCCATTATTTTCTATTCACATGGTTTTGATTGCAAATGGTGCGTTACTGTGGAATATCTGTTGTAAAATATCTATTTCACCTTGTTGTTTGATTTTATACATGGATTGTAATTCAGCTGGGACCAGACGAATTTCAATCCATGCATGGGCAGGGAGGTTGAACAGAAATCGATTGACTTCTGTAAAACTTCACTGTTGGATTTTCCCTACTTAATCACTGCCACTGGCTATTGCCAGCAATGCTAATCAGTGTATTCTGATGGTGGGGAAGTGTCCCTGCTGTCAGATTACAACAGTTTAGATGCATTGCCCCATCCAACTGAAATCTATTTTTTTCAACTTGCTGGTTGAATGAAAAAATGACTCATCTATTGACTGCCTTACTCTCTCTACCCCAAAATGTTTTGCGATCTCCCACTCCAACTCTTCAGGGAAGCCTATCCCACCTCTACCTAACACCTGAACATTTATTTCCTAATCAACTCATCCCTACACAGTTATCACCCTTTGTGCCACTTGGCCTCCCTTTTTCTAGCAGGGTATCCCAACCCTCTAGTATTGAATTGTATTGTAACTGTACTGTCTTCCTTTATATTGAAAAGTGTTGCAAATACTGTTGGCAATATATAAATTCTGTATAATAGTAGCAAACAGCCTTTAGACGGAAAGTCAACAGAGTTACATATAAAATATGATTAGAAAATGTAAAACAGAAAGCACATAAAACTGTATGAACTACATATCTCGGTAGCACGGTACATTTGGTACTTTTGAGTGCTCTCATTGCGTATTGATGTTCTCTTAACCTTATGAATAAGGCCAAGCTATGTTTACCTAGAATATTCAATGGTGTGCAAACAAACAAAAAAAAGTCAGGATTTCTGCTATTACATGATAGGATTTTTCAAGTGAATAGTTAGAAAACTTATAATTTTCTATAAAAAAAAGTCCTATTTATAAAACAGAACATGTAAATAGTGCAAAAAATATATAAAACATGACTCTAAAAACTTACAAATGTAATAAAAAAAATATTTACTCAAAACCATTATAGTTTTCTGTTAAAGGAGTTCTCCAAGCTAAAACTTTTAACCCCCGCTGTGCCCGGGCTGTAAAACTATACAAAATAAACTTTCACTTACCTGCCTACGATCCCCCGTTGTTCCGATATCGCCGTCCCGTTCTCCGGTCCCGGTCTCTTCCACTTCCTGCGGGTTGGTGACTCACAGTGCGCTCAGCCTATTAGCGGCCGCAGCAATATCCCGTCGCGGCCGCTGATAGGCTGAGCGCACTGTGAGTCACCGACCCGCAGGAAGTGGAAGAGACCGGGACCGGAGAACGGGACGGCGATATCGGAACAACGGGGGATCGTAGGCAGGTAAGTGAAAGTTTATTTTGTATAGTTTTACAGCCCGGGCACAGCGGGGGTTAAAAGTTTTAGCTTGGAGAACTCCTTTAAGACTGAACTTCAGAGAGATAAAAAAAAAAAAACTATTTGTGCAGGTATGTGTTTATGTGAGCTTACTGCCTCACAGAATAGGTCCCATTGGAGGGTGTTGGACAAACGTTTGCTTCCAATAAGCCTAATGTAACGTCTTTGCTGTAAGTAGAACCTTGAAATAAACTCTTGAGAGTTTTTAATGAATTCTGTGCAATGAGTTTGTTCTCCTCTTCCACATGGTATACCGTGTGATTGGGTTTTGAAAATCCCTAACGGATAACTGCTGTGAGGAGTTGCACTATAGGGAGCACTGTGTGTTTGCACCGATTGAAATTGGAAGGACATTTCCTTAATTTTACCTTGTTGATTATAACTGGTCTTTGCACTCCTATATAAGTTTACACATCTATTCAAAGGATGGACTTTTGTTTGCCTAATCACGTAGAAGGCGTCTTATCACTTATACATGACAGCGCAACACTTTGATATATATAACTTTTACTTTTAAAATATAGCGCATGTTCTTAAAGGCCACAGATGAACTGGATCCTCCACTACTGCACAGCCAGGCACACTTCAGGGTCAGAGAACCGCCCATGACTTTGTTTTTGTTATTTTTTTGGAGGGTTAGTAACTTGGATAGGGATGGGAGGTTATAGGATGCCTACTTGACTTCAGCAAAACATTGGCAACAACTTCAGGGACATCTTCCTATATACAGTCTATATACAGTCTCCTTTACTCTCCTCCTGCACACACTTGCTTACTGGTTCCAGCTATTAGTTGATCTGACAGGCTCTCAGTCAGTTTTAACAATGGCCCTTTACAGACAGGAACTCCTAGCCCCGTTTAGTGTAGCAAGAATACAGTGAACACTTTGTACTTCTTCTCTGTGGATACTGATCCCAGCACCACCTCTTCGGGCACTGCCAACCCCCCTGGCTGCATCTGAACCTTCACTAGCCCACCCCTCAAAGTATGGGGCATCCTGAGGGCCACCAACAGCTTCCTCTGCACTGTATCTCCATCTTCCACCTGACTGCCCCTGCTGGCATGGCCCATACAGTATCTATTTATGGACTGATCTCACCCCCTTTCAGACAGCCTCTGAAGATTGGCTGAGGCTCTATAAATATTCAAGGCAGCTCCTCCTAACCTTCACCCACTAATTCTAGAAGATTCTCTTACCTTCTAGAGAGCTGCCAGGATGAGTCACCCAGCCCTGCACTCCAGTACACCCCGACCCAGATTCCATAGCTCAGGCTTAGCCCTAAGCTAAACTAAATTTACCTACTCTAAACTCTAAAGCCCCATACACACTATCAGTTTTCCTGCAGGTTTTTCTCTTCAGGTTTACCAAAACCATGTATTGCAAGGGCCTGCTTGATTGCATACAAATTAAAACTCTTAAGGTTTGACCTCATATTAGATGGTTTTGGTAAAACTTAAGAGAAAAACCTGCAGGAAAACTGATAGCGTGTATGGGGCTTTACACTACTTCTAGCACACACTAGAGGGTGCCAAAAAAGAAACAAGCAAAAGTACTTCAATCTGACTTGGTATCATCCTTCTGCAGTCCCCTTTACAGCAGGGAGGGACAAGACCCTAGTTGTATTATATAAAGTTCACTTTTCCCTCCTTTCTTTAAACTTAATATTAGTATGTATCTCTGCATGCTAATGAAAAATAGCTCAATGCTTAATTTTTTTTTAAACTTTACTTAATTTTTTGTCTCACACTTTCTAATTTCTCTTAAGATAGTGATGACGTATCCCCGATCGCACAGTTACCCTCTGGGAAGGCAACATCACCATTTCCTTCAGGGAAATCTTGTAACTAAACTAGGAGATATTTGCATAATGTCATGCACATCATTGTGCACATGGGCAGTGCAAATTATATCCAATTGCTTGGGAATGAACGTTTCTCCCCAGGATCTTGCAAGATCTCGGGGAGGATACTTTTTTTTTCCCCAACAGATGCCTGTACTATCATATATTGCATGTGCAAGACGAAACACCTGGAGTTGTGCAATTCATCTCACTCATGCACACTATCATGGACATTTTCTAAAATGGTGGTATTGAAATGGCGACACGGGGTTGGGTCCTTTTTAGTTGCTGCAGAGAAAAGGATCTGGTCTCTGGGATGGTTCTGCTGTCTGTCAGAGCCATGTAAACAGAGATTCTTTGGTAAATAAAAGAGTTCTGTTATGTTTATATCATCTGTGTATTTAGCTGTTAAAGCAAGAATGTCAATAAAATAAGGTGCAGAAAACTGTGAAAATACACACTTACACTTTAATGACTGTATAAACTTCTAACTGGTGTTTTATCACAATTGCATTCTGCTCAACAATAACAGGCTAAAATCCCCTTTTAATCTGAACAAAACAATATTGTATTACCCTGCCGCATCTACTGTGGAATCATATCCTGTTTTATTGCAAGCTTTGTGCTCCTGTCAGCTGCTCATTTTTAGGCCAAATGAGATGAAATTCTGGAGGCAGAAACCCCTAAGTTAGCAATGTTTTGTCATTTACTCTGTGAAAGAGGTCACAGTTGGTTCGCTGCTCAGCTGATCAGTGAGTATAAAGTGAAGTTGACCTGAAAATACTGCTATGTAAAAAAGATAATCTCTGTGAATGAATTTAAATATATGATCTTGCCTTCTCAAATGTGGCAAAACAAATAGTCATTGCACCCAGAGTGTGTTTAGGGCTGTGCATCATGCAACTGATTTATCCCAATTGACAGCAATAGGACTGCCTGCACAGGGATGCATGAAACACCCTTGCATCCCCATGCAAGTAAACACGGCCTTATACAGGCATATGGTTATGTACCCCATGTGATCGAGGCCTAACTAGTAAAATATAATTATAATGAAGGGATTCAACTTCTTCAAACCTCAAGACTAATTTAATGAAGACCAGATTTGTCTCTGATACAAGAAATAAAGGTAGTTAAATTCAAATACTTTTGAAAGGGCCAAGAACCCATCAGTGTTGCTCTTTGTTATGTGATTAGTATGATATCAGTGAATCAGTGACAAGTAGGGATAAGCAAACTTAACAGTTTTATATTATATTAAAGTGGTTGTAAAGTCAGAAGGCTTTTTATCTTAATACATTCTGTGCATTAAGATAAAAAACCTTGTGTGTGCAGCAGCCTCCCCTCAGCCCCCTAATACTTACCTGAGCCCCATCTCAATTCAGCTATGTTGAACAAAAGACTCAGCTGTCTGGGACTCTCCCTCCTTATTGGCTGAGAAAGCAGTGAAGCGCCATTGGCTCCCACTGCTGCAAATCAAAGTCAGTAAAACAATGAGGAGAGAGAGGGGGCAGGGCTGGGAACAGCTGCTTGCTGTGGGGGCACTCAACAAGAGGGAGGGGCCAGGAGCGCAGAAGAGGGATGCTCTGTGCAAAACCATTACACAGAGCAGGTAAGTATCACATGTTTGTTATTTTTAACAAGAAAAAAAATGAATTTTTTTTTTAGTATCACTTTAATATACCTGTAAATTGCAGTGCTAAGTGATATTTACAAAAATAACATCTTGGAGCAATTATCAAACTAATTCTGAATTTCTAAAAACTATATACCAGTTGCAACTAAAATGCTTTGATAAAAAAAGGGCACCTAGGGTAAATATATTTTACCACCACAACAATCTCTTCCTTGTTCTGAAAGCCCAAGGTCTCTTGCAGAATTTTTCTTACAAGGAATGCCAAAGCCTCCTCACTTCCAAAATTCTTAGCCAGCATGAACCAAATTCTTGATGCGTTCATACAGTACTCTCTGACATGAAAACTGGATTCTGCACGGATAACTCCATGTTTGTCTAAATCTCCTCCAGGAAACCCAGAGAAACAAACTTCTGGGGATACATCAGCATCCACTGCACTGGCAGTAAGTGAAGCTTGGGGTATACCACAAAGCCAAGGTGGACTCTAGTGTTTACTATCCTCTACCCTCTGATTCAGATACTTCATCTAAGTCAAATCCAAGAAGCAGTCTATGCCATACTACATGCAGCTGGTATAGATATCTGGGGCATCATCAGTGCAGCATATGGAAATACTAGCTTCCATGGAATGGAATTGGGGGATTTGGGGACAAATGAGAAAGTATTACTTGGATTGATGAGGTGGACCAAAAGTAACCAAAATTCCCTCTACCGAAAAACAACGAGAAACTTTCCTGCAGAGAGAGGGATGTTGCTAAATCTCTATGTCAGTGGGAAAGGCATGGATACTGTTTAATATGTAACTTGTGTTGTAGAATGTAGGTACCGTAATGCATGCAATGTGCTGGGATCTTATTGGGGATAGACAATGTGAGTGCTAGCAATGGGAATCCTATTGGGGAAAGACAAATCAGAGTGCTAGGAGTGGGATCTCACTTGGTAAATACCCACGTGTGAGTGTGTGTGCTGGATGTCGGAATTTACTTATAAAAGAACAGTGTGTGTGCTGGAGGTGTATTGTCACTGGTGGAACATGCTTTGTTCAGCTAAATACTGGGGGCACAATCCACTAATCCACAAGTGAAATTAGAAATTAAGCACTATAAAAAGAAAGACTTTAGCCAATACACATGCACACTGTAGATAAAATAGATTTACATTCAGACATTTTGGTAACAATCAATAACCATGAATACATTAAACTTTATTTTTAGTTTTATTAACCACTTGCTTTCCAGCCCATTGTCAAAATACGTCCTGTTTTTAAAGATGGATATCTCAGTAACGGCAGCAGCTGCTGCCACAACTGAGGTATCCATCTTTAGTGCCGACGGTCCTGTACACGATAACGGCGGTCTCCGCTGCGGATTCGCCGCGAGATCACCGTTATCGGTGGCGGGAGAGGGGCCCCCCCTCCCGCCGCTGTCCCGCGCCCTCCGCCGCTTACCGGAGCCGTCGGTAGCGGCGGAGGGGATCGCGACCATCCGGCAGCTGAGCGGGGACGAGACTTCGCCCGTCCCCCATAGCTCTGCTGGGCGGAAGTGACGTCAAAACGTCAGTCCCGCCCAGCCTCTTAAAGAGACATTTTTTTTTTTTGTCATTTGAAAAAATGACATTTCCAAATTTTTTATTTTTTTTTGCATTTAAGCCCAAATATGAGATCTGAGGTCTTTTTGACCCCAGATCTCATATTTAAGAGGACCTGTCATGCTTTTTTCTATTACAAGGGATGTTTACATTCCTTGTAATAGGAATAAAAGTGATAATTTTTTTATTTTTTTTAATTTCAGTGTTAAAAATTGTAAAATAACTAAAAATAAATGCGAAAAGCAAAAAAAAAATTTTTTAAAGCGCCCCGTCCCGACGAGCTCGCGCGTAGACGCGAACGTATACGCGAGTAGCGCCGACATATGAAAACGGTATTCAAACCACACAAGTGAGGTATCACCGCGATCGTTAGAGCGAGAGCAATAATTTTAGCCTTAGGCCTACTCTGTAACTCAAAAAATGCAACCTGTAGAATTTTTTAAACGTCGCCTATCAAGATTTTTAAGGGTAAAAGTTTGACGCCATGCCACGAGCGGGCGCAATTTTTAAGCGTGACATGTTGGGTATCATTTTACTCGGCGTAACATTATCTTTCACAATATATAAAAAAATTGGGCCAAATTTATTGTTGTGTTATTTTTTAATTTAAAAAAGTGATTTTTTTTCCAAAAAAAAGTGAGCTTGTAAGACCGCTGCGCAAATACGGTGTGACAAAAAGTATTGCAATGACTGCCATTTTATTCTCTAGGGTGTTAGAAAAAAATATATATATAACGTTTGGGGGTTTTAAGTAATTATCTAGCAAAAAAAACTGTTTTAGTCTCGTAAACACTAAATCTGAAAAACAGGCTCAGTAACGAAGTGGTTAAAGTAGGGAAGTTTAAGAACCCTTTGTTGAGTTCAACACTCTGTGATGATTTCCCCTCACTTCCCGTCCTGACTAACATTCTGCTTTTACAATATATTTGAGATACCAAAAAAACTTTAATATATTCCTTGGAGTTCAAAACTTTTACTAATCAATCTTATGGTTAACCTTCTTGAGAGGTCTTAGCTGCAGACCAAAAACAATCTTAATTGTTATGTTATTATTCTGCTGCTTTCAATCAAACTAGCTGTTTTTAGTTTATGTAGAAAAGCTGTTTTTTTTTTTGTGCCATTATCAGAGAACAATATAAAATGTGGGTAAAAAAATCTCCCAATGCATTTCCTTGAAGCGATTTCACAGCACAGAGAAAATGTTTCATTTCTGTCACTTTTGTCAACTTCTGTCAACTGCTGTTACAGAATGAATGCTGATATAACCTGTTGGGCATAAGTCTTCTTTTATACTTTCAATACCCTTGTACTGTGTACTGCTCCTGCCCATATTGTTTGGCTTACTGAATCTAGTAGCAGTTTATAGATGGACTTACTTTAAAATGACCCAGGAAAATGATTTATCATAGATGAAATAAATTATATTTACTTTGATAAAGCAATGTGTATAATTCCCATACCCAACATAAAAACACCCTTTTCCCCCTTTTTTTTATCTCAGTGCTGCTAATCTGTTATAGCTAGATTTAGGTACAATGGACTAAAGTTACGGCGGCGTAGCTTAGCGTGTTTAGGCTACGCCGCTGTAAGTTAGCTAGGCAAGTAATGATTCTCAATGTAGCCTAAAGCGCGTGGGCGTAAGGGCGCCGAATTCAAATGTGTGTTAGGGGGGCGTGTTTAATGGTAATGAGGCTTGACCTTAAGTTTTTGACGGTTCTTCGTTACTGCGCATGCGCCGGGCGCCTACATCTCCCAGTGTGCATTGCGGCTAAGTACGCCGCACGGGCCTATTGATTTTGACGTGGACGTAAACAACGTAAATCCCGATTCGCGGACGACTTATGTAAACGACGTAACAATTTCGAATTTCGCAGCGGGAACGGCGGCCATACTTGACATTACTATTCCAACTAGGGCCCAGCTCTAACTTTATGCGGCCTATCTCTTACGTAAACGGCGTAAAAGTACTGCGTCGGCCGTGCGTACGTTCCTGAATCGGCGTATCTCCTCATTTACATATTCTACGCTGACCGCAATGGAAGCGCCACCTAGCGGCCATCCGAAATATTGCAATCTAAGATAGGACGGCGCAAGCCGTCCTATCTTAGATATGTTTAAGCGTATCTCTGTTTGAGCATACGCTTAAACATAGGTCGGCGTAGATTCTGAGTTAGGTCGACTTATCTACTGATAAGTCGGCCTAACTCTTACTGAATCTACCTATTTGTCTTTTTCAATCACTTTCTATTTACAAGCACTTGCTTCTGAATCCCAGTACTGATAGCAACAATAGAGGACTGTACCTGATGTGTGTCAGTGTGACTGTCTGTTGTCTTTACCAGGGCTGAATAAATATCGAAGTAGTAGTATACCTTATAGTAAAAGTGATCTCCCAATTAGATACCATATATTGTCTCAAACACGTCTCTGAGATTTAATTTGTCAACACTTATCGTATCAAAATATACTTGAAAGAAAAAATTACAAAAATACTTTGTAATAACTGTGTTTTTATTTGCACAAACTTCACACCTGCGGATCGAATGTCCGCTTTTTCATCCATCTGTTTACGGATGAAAAAGGGACATACATGTATCCCTATGGAATACATGTAACGTGTTGCTCTTATAGGGTATGACTATAATGTTACCTTAGGCACAATAATAGAGTCTTGTGTCACACAACCAGGACGCACCTTTAATGTAGGGAAGAATGGGGAACTCAAATTCCACCCATGTCCGCCACCTATTCCAGTCCACCCATCGGAAGCATCACTTCTGGTTCCTGGGCCCCAGCACTTATGGCAAGATTAATGTGCACTCCATGCTGGGATGGCAAAGGGAAGCTTTAAAGAAAGTGCAAGAAAGACAGAAAAACTTGGTTTGTTTGAAACTATGATTGTATGGTGAATCTCCATATTTGAAATGACAAAAACTGAGTAAATCTATGCTGTACATTAAGGCCTGGTGGTATCATTTCCTTTCGAGGAAAGATCATTTAGCTTTATTCTGTAAGACAACTTTATTGATATGTCTCCCCCCTGCCCAGTATTCAGATTCACTCTAAAGCTTTAAATAAAAGACAACCCCTGTATGTTTAATTGCACACAACAAAAGAAACACAAACACAAAGTCAAGCAGCACTAAGGACCTATTCACACCTATGCATCTGCGATTTAGCTACAATTTATTTGCAAGTTGCATGTGAACTGTAATGCATAGTCATGCAATTCCACACATGTGATAAAGCACACTAAGCCCTGGTTCACACTGGTGCGATTTGACGTGCGATTTGCCTAATCGGCGGTATTTGCCGGGAATTGCCGGCAATGGCATTTCCCAATTGGTGCGACACTGCATCTGTGGTGCTGCACCGATTTCAAAAAGTATAGTTTCTGTACTACTTTTTGCGATTTCAGCCTGCGATTTACATTGACATCTGTGCAGAAACTGCACAGATGTCTCTGCAATCGCGGCCAAAATCGGGACTGACAAGCGGGAGTGAAATTGTGCGAGTTCAGCTGAACTCACACAGCTTCACTCCCACAGCCAAGTGTGAACTTATCAGTTTGCTTGATAAACCTGACAATGAAATTAAAATCCACAAATGATACATTTTCATGTTTTGCCATAGACTTCTATGAATGTCACAATGTCGTAGAGCAGAAAAAAATGAGACAGGTAATATTTTCCAAATCCGAAGCACAGAGATGTGAACACCACAATATAACTGAGGGCATATGCATTGTAACTTGCATTGCGTAATGTGCATGAATGCATGCTGTGGTAACTTTTATTTTGATTGCCACCCCAACACACTAAGGTAGTGATGGCAAACCTTGGCACTGCAGATGTTTTGGAACTACATTTCCCAAGATGCTCAACTACATTGCAGAGTGCATGAGCATCATGGGAAATGTAGTTCCAAAACATCTGGAGTGCCAAGGTTCACCATTACTGCACTAAGGTAATCACAAAGCACAAGAACTTACTACCCCACATTGTGGTTCACTGTGTTGGAACAATTGCTCTATATAAATATTTTTTGTGCACTGGCAGCACATTCAAAATGTAGTGGCTGTCTTAACACAAAACACTTAAAGAATATGTTACCCCAACATTTCATATTCCTGATATACAGGTGGTTCTCAAAAAATTAGCATATTGTGATAAAGTTCATTATTTTCTGTAATGTACTGATAAACATTAGACTTTCATATATTTTAGATTCATTACACACAACTGAAGTAGTTCAAGCCTTTTTATTGTTTTAATATTGATGATTTTGGCATACAGCTCATGAAAACCCAAAATTCCTATCTCAAAAAATTAGCATATCATGAAAAGGTTCTCTAAACGAGCTCTTAACCTAATCATCTGAATCAACTAATTAACTCTAAACACCTGCAAAAGATTCCTGAGGCTTTTAAAAACTCCCAGCCTGGTCCATTACTCCAAACCGCAATCATGGGTAAGACTGCCGACCTGACTGCTGTCCAGAAGGCCATCATTGACACCCTCAAGCAAGAGGGTAAGACACAAAAAGAAATTTCTGAACAAATAGGCTGTTCCCAGAGTGCTGTATCAAGGCACCTCAGTGGGAAGTCTGTGGGAAGGAAAAAGTGTGGCAGAAAACGCTGCACAACGAGAAGAGGTGACCGGACCCTGAGAAAGATTGTGGAGAAGGACTGATTCCAGACCTTGGGGGACCTGCGGAAGCAGTGGACTGAGTCTGGAGTAGAAACATCCAGAGCCACCGTGTACAGGTGTGTGCAGGAAATGGGCTACAGGTGCCGCATTCCCCAGGTCAAGCCACTTTTGAACCAGAAACAGCAGCAGAAGCGCCTGACCTGGGCTACAGAGAAGCAATACTGGACTGTTGCTCAGTGGTCCAAAGTACTTTTTTCGGATGAAAGCAAATTTTGCATGTCATTCGGTAATCAAGGTGCCAGAGTCTGGAGGAAGACTGGGAAGTACCCACAGTCAGTGATGGTCTGGGGTGCCATGTCAGCTGCTGGTGTTGGTCCACTGTGTTTTATCAAGGGCAGGGTGAATGCAGCTAGCTATCAGGAGATTTTGGAGCACTTCATGCTTCCATCTGCTGAAAAGCTTTATGGAGATGAAGATTTCATTTTTCAGCACGACCTGGCACCTGCTCACAGTGCCAAAACCACTGGTAAATGGTTTACTGACCATGGTATTACTGTGCTCAATTGGCCTGCCAACTCTCCTGACCTGAACCCCATAGAGAATCTGTGGGATATTGGGAAGAGAAAGTTGAGAGACGCAAGACCCAACACTCTGGATGAGTTTAAGGCCGCTACCGAAGCATCCTGGGCCTCCATAACACCTCAGCAGTGCCACAGGCTGATTGCCTCCATGCCACGCCGCATTGAAGCAGTCATTTCTGCAAAAGGATTCCCGACCAAGTATTGAGTGCATAACTGAACATAATTATTTGAAGGTTGACTTTTTTTTTATTAAAAACACTTTTCTTTTATTGGTCGGGTGAAATATGCTAATTTTTTGAGATAGGAATTTTGGGTTTTCATGAGCTGTATGCCAAAATCATCAATAATAAAACAATAAAAAGGCTTGAACTACTTCAGTTGTGTGTAATGAATCTAAAATATATGAAAGTCTAATGTTTATCAGTACATTACAGAAAATAATGAACTTTATCACAATATGCAAATTTTTTGAGAACCACCTGTATGTCTGTTGTATCATGTGCTTGTATTAAAAAGTACCTTATTGCTTCCTTTGTGTGAAAAAAAGTGGTGATCCTGCAAGTCACCTTGCTTTCTTATTTACAACTGACTATGTTAGGCATGAAAGCACATCCTCTCAACGTGGTCAGTTATCTGGCTGTGCTGGAAGAACAGCCTTCCTGTCTTCCGAGGAACACCCCTCTGTACTGCCATTCACAGAGGAGGTCAATGTACGGTTGTTTCTCCACCCTCACCTCTCTAAGCCCCTTATGCAGCTGAGGTTGTTATTACTTATGTAGCACTACCCCCTTAGGAGCCGCTGATTGATTTGGGATCTACTCTCTCTTTGCTTGGCTCACCCCTATTTAACTGGCTTGAACCCTCCCTTGACACATCAGAAACCTGGTGGGTGTATTGTGACCTCTGCTTGGCTGGGGTCACAATAGCAGGCATACAACATGCAATGACAATGTATCAACAGTATTACCTGCTTTTATGGATGGTCCCTCCAGGTGAGAAAAATACACTCCACACAGTCAATATATTTAAACCAAAGAGGATAAGTTTACTTTATGTAGATTGGAGAAAGCAAACATGGGTTTGAAACACAAGTAGACAACTGTTATGCAATAACACAATATGATTCTGCAAGGGCCCTTGCGGGAATCAGTAAATAATAATAATGAAAAGGGCTAAGCTAAGGAATGGTACCATTCCAACTCTTGGAAGTTGAGCATGTGCTCTCTCACCCGACAGGCCCGATCCGCCTGAGTTCTTCTCAAAAGGCGCGTTGGTAGATCACTACTCCACAGCACGAGATTTCCGGCATCAAGCTCCCCACTGTTTCAGTCGTCAGCTGGATGGCCTCTCCGGTCTCCTGGAACACGAGCTGGGTATTGTGATCTTGCTTCCTTCTGGATGGTTGGTCTCTCGGAGGAGTTAGGCCCAGGCTTCAGGCCTAGAAGCACGGCTGTGCTGTCCTCCACAGCTCCGCAGAGGAGAAGATGCAGGTCCCGAGAGAGAGAGATCAGCCCCCCTTTCCTTAAGTAACCTCCCCCATAAGTCTGTGCGGAGGTGTCACATGTTCCGATAACGCAGGGCATTGTGGGAAGTGTAGTCTGTTTCTCCTAAGAGTCAATGGAGTCCATATCTCCCGCTACTTGCAGTCCCACAATGCATAACTTCTTAAAGGTATCTTACATATTTACTAGCTTGAATAAAGTTCCAGCGGGAATTCAGGCCTGTCATTAGACTCTGATAGGATGACCCCGCTACACTTATAAAAAAAAAACTTAAATGTATCGATATATATATCTATCTTATATATATAGGTATATGTATAAAACACAATTTTTTTTTGCTCTTCATTTCTATTTTAACCACTAGCCGACCGCGCACCGTCATTATACGGCGGCAGGTCGGCTCTCCTGGGCGAGAGCCCGTAGCTATACGGCGGCTCTTTGAGCCGCAACTAGGGGGCGCGTGCGCGCCCCCGACTCCCGTGCGTGTGCCCGGCGGGCGCGATCGCCGCCGGGCACACGCGATCGCTCGTTACAGAGCGGGGACCGGGAGCTGCGTGTGTAAACACACAGCTCTCGGTCCTGTCAGCGGGGGAAACGCTGATCTTCTGTTCATACAATGTATGAACAGATGATCAGTGTTTCCCCTAGTACGGCCACCCCCCCCCCCCACAGTAAGAACACACAGGGACATACTTAACCCCTTCCCCGCCCCCTAGTGTTAACCCCTTCACTGCCAGTGGCATTTTTATAGTAATCCAATGCATTTTTATAGCACGGATCGCTATAAAAATGCCAATGGTCCCAAAAATGTGTCAAAAGTGTCCGAAGTGTCCGCCATAATGTCGCAGTACCGAAAAAAAATCGCTGATCGCCGCCATTACTAGTAAAAAAATATATTAATAAAAAATGCCATAAAAATACCCCCTATTTTGTAAACGCTATAACTTTTGCGCAAACCAATCAATAAACGCTTATTGCGATTTTTTTTTACGAAAAATATGTAGACGAATACGTATCGGCCTAAACTGAGGAAAAAAAAAGTTTTTTTATATATTTTTGGGGGATATTTATTATAGCAAAAAGTAAAAAATATTCATTTTTTTCAAAATTGTCGCTCTATTTTTGTTTATAGCGCAAAAAATAAAAACCGCAGAGGTGATCAAATACCACCAAAAGAAAGCTCTATTTGTGGGAAAAAAAGGACGCCAATTTTGTTTGGGAGCCACGTCGCACGACCGCGCACTTGTCAGTTAAAGCGGCGCAGTCCCGAATCGCAAAAAGTCTTCTGGTCTTTGGGCAGCAATATGGTCCGGGGGTTAAGTGGTTAAACTAAATTGGTTGTTTTACAAGGCTTCACATATATTTGAATGCCTGTGCATTAATGCAACACAAAAAAATGTCAGTCTGAATGTGCCCCTAATGAAATAAACAAAAACTAAATTACCTTAAATACACCCATTCCATATCTAAAAAAAATGAGAGAATAATTTAGTTTTTTTAAGAAGATTTTACATTAGTAGCTCAATAAGCAAAATCGAGTGTCCACTTTCGTGAAATTTGACCAATGGCAAAATCAATTTCCCTTAAATCATTCCTGTCATCTCTAATGATCTTTGTTTCACATTTTCATGATTGATTTCAAATTGATCAAGTTTGCCCCAAGTGTTTATCTGTTTGTATGTAAGTTTACGAAGAATCCATACTGAACACATCCAAAGAGATCAGTGTATTCCTCCTGAACTTTGTACTGTAAATCTGAGCAGAACGAAAGACTTTGAGCTAGATTCACATACCCGTTACGTCGGCGTCGTTTGTTCAGGAAGTCATTTACATGGGGTCACGGCTAATTTTACTACAACAAGCCCACTACCTTCCACATTTGAATTAGGCGGGCTCACGCCGGCCTATTTACACTACGCCGGCGCAACGTACGGCGCCAGATCTTAGAGAATACTATTCTGGGCTCCCTATTTTACGTCGGCGTAGCGCATATGAGATGCGCTACGCCGGCCATAAAATGCGCCAAGCTACCTGAATCTAGCTCTTTTTATCCAAAGATAATCACAGTTTATGAAAGAACAAAAAAGTAATTTTGCTCATTACTAAACAATGCATTTCTACCACACCCAGCTTATTTAAGCAGATTTTTTTTACACATATATTTCTCTTACCTGAATTGAGATTGTCAGATTTTTTCAACTTCCTTACAAACATGCCTTCACAACCATTGGCCTTGTTTGATAAAGATTTTTTTTTTTAAATGTAGTACCCTATTACAATCAATTGGAATCTATGTTGTCCGACTTCTGCCTAGACTTCACTGATTAATATTTATGGGTTACTGGAACTAAATAACACATACAGGGAAACAATAGATGGTTTAGATTTTTTTTTTTCTTTACTCAAACTAAATTTGCGTCCTTTTTTTCCAAAAAAAATAGAGATTTCTTTTGAATGAATTTTATTGCCTCTGCGATTTTTATTTTATTCCGATATAAATGGAAAAAAATGAACATTTAAAAAAAAATATATATATTTTTTTACTTTTTGTTTATAAGAAAAATCCAATAAACTCAATTTTAGTCATACATTTAGTCCAAATGTATTCAGCCACATGTCTGGTAAAAAATGTCAATAAGCGTATATTTATTGGTTTTGCGCAAAAGTTAAAGCGTCTACAAACCAGGGTACATTTTCTGGAATTTACGCAGCTTTTAGTTTATGACTGTCTATCTCATTTCTTGAGGTACTAAAATGGCAGGGCAGTTCAAACCCCCCCCCCCCAAATGATCGCATTTTGGAAGGTAGACACCCCAAGGAAATAGCTGTGAAGCATGTTGAGCCCATTGAATATTTTTATTTTTTTTAAGTAATTGAAAAATTGCAAAAAAATTATAAAAAACTACACAAAGTTGTCACTAAATTATATATTGCTCACACATGCCATGGTTATATGTGGAATTACACCCCAAAATACATTCTGCTGCTTCTCCTGTGTACGGGGATACCACATGTGTGAGACTTTTCGGGAGCCTAGCTGCGTACGGGACCCTGAAAACCAATCACCGCCTTCAGGCTTTCTAAGGGGTACATTTTTTATTTCACTCCTTAATACCTATCACAGTTTTCCATGGGCTCAACATCAGAAAATAGCTTGGGGTGTCTACTTTCCAAAAAGGGGTCATTTGGGGGGGGGGGGGGGCTGGTTTTAAACTGTCCTGGCATTTTATGCACAACATTTAGAAGCTTATGTCACACATCACCCACTCTTCTAACCACTTGAAAAAACAGCCCTTTCTGACACTTTTTGTTTACATGAAAGATTTCATTTGTTTTGCAAGAAAATTACTCCCAAATATATATATATATATATATATATATATATATATATATATATATATATATATATATATATATATATATATATATATATATATATATATATATATATATATATATATATATATATATTTTTTAAAGCAAAAGTCCTACAGATTAAAATAGTGGCCATTTTTTTTCACAGGTTATTTGTGCAGTGATTTTTCAAACACATTTTTTTGGGAAAAACGATTTTAATGTACTAAAACACACTATATTGCCCAAATGTTTGATGAAATAAAAAACATGATCTTAGGCCGATTACATGGATATCAAACACGACATGCTTTAAAATTGCGCACAGACGTGCAGTGGTGAAAAACTACATACATTGTTAAAAGCCTTTAAAAACCTTTACAGATTACCACTTTAGATTTACAGAGGAGGTCTACTGCTAAAATTACTGCCCTCTATCTGACCTTCATGGTGATACCTCACATGCATGGTGCAATTGCTGTTTACATATGACGCCAGACCGATGCTTGCGTTCGCCTTTGCGCGTCAGTACGGAGGGACGGGGTTCATGAAATGCTCGTAGCTTACGGTTTCTTAGGCCATAGGGATGATTGGAGCCATTCTGGTCTCTGATCGGCTCTATGGTCAGTTGATGGGACCACCAGCTGCATTCTCAGGTTCCCTGTTGGGACAGGAGAGCCTGAGAAAACCATGGAAGATGGTGGGGGGACGTTCCCTCCCACTGCTTGTAAAAGCAGTCTAGAGGCTAATTAGCAGCTAGGATTGCTTTTACATGAAAGCCGACCGCTGGCTAGAAATGATACCAAGATGATACCTAAACCTGCAGGCATCATTCTGGTATAACCACTCAAAGTACAGCAAAATATAAGAAAGCTGCTGGTTCATGTTGGGCATACATCACACTGTTCTTTTTTTATGCAGCCTGTGGGCTGAACGAAAAAAAAAAAAGATTGATCAGTGGGTATGCCCACCATTATAATACCGCCCTTCATCCACCCACTTCTAATTATGGGCATACATGCACCATTGTTTTTTTAACTGTGGTGGTAAAATCACCTCGTACAGCGATGCAGATGCTGATTTACGTATCGTGGCAGAAAACGCTGTTGCTGTCAGAATAAGTAAACCTGTGCTGCAGCTGAATGGCGTACCTGCTAAGCAAATGATAGTTAACAATAAAACAAAGTAACATTAACAGTATAACAGTAATACCTGCAAAGGAAATACAATAAAACATAGTAAAAATAAAACAATACAGGTCTAAATAGAGAGAGAACAATAGATATAGAACAATAGTGAGCGAGCAATAGAGCAGACAATAGAGAACGAACATAAGAAAGAGAACAATAGAGAAAGAGAAAAAAATAAAACCACAAATATGTTTGGCTTTTTTTGTTTGTTTTTGTGCGTTTTTTTTGCACTTTTATAAAAAATGTGAACGTTCCAGATTAGGGTCTCTCAAAATGAGATGACATCTCATCTTTCTAGACCCTGTGTTAGTGTGCCTAGGACTGTTCAGTGCTGTAGTCTACGCTAATACTTCACTAGTGTGTGGTAACGTTTGAAACAGTCACCGATGCAGAGACCAGGTTGGTCAGGACAGGAGGGACAATAAAAGCAGGTGTCACACCTAAATCCGCATTTTCTGCAGACATGACATCTTTGGGGTGTTCTTTGGCTAGTGGTATCAGGAAGCACATACGGAAAATGCCTCTCATGGAGCCGGCTCACTGCATTTGCGTTGGGAAGGTGAGGTACAGCAACGTCTGGAAACAGAAGGGCTCTGACGATCTCTTCCTGGAATTTTAGGAAGGATCTAGTTCGTCCTGAAGCTTTCTATAGCACATAAGCATTCAGCAGAGCCAATTGGAATAAATATACAGACACTTTTTTGTACCAGCATCTAGCCTTACGGGCAATTAGGTACGGCGTCCAAAAATGGTCGTTGAGTTCTACCCCTCCCATGTTAAGGTTGTATTCGTGGACACAGAGGGGTTTCTCCACAACACCAGTCACCGTAGGAATTTTGACTGTCGTATCTGCCTGAAGGAAGGACAGAACAAAAACATACCGAGTATCCCTTCACTTTACTGCTAACAAATTATTACACTTCAAACAGGCTCTCTTCCCCCTTCTAAGTCCGTATTCTACAAGCCGTTGGGGGAAGCCACAGCGATTAGATCGCACAGTGCCACGTGCGCCAATTCCACAATCAAAAAGGTGACTAAAAAGTTGCACGCTCATGTAATAATTGTCCACGTACAAATGGTATCCCTTTCCGAATAAGAGTTGCACCAAGTCCCACACAATCTAACCAGCGTGACTATCCCTTTCCTCGTAAACCATAAAACTATATGTATAGCCTGTTGCCCTGTCACAGAGCTTATACATCTTGACCCCATATCTGCCACGCTTGCTGGGAAGATACTGTTTGATAGACAAGCGACCAGAAAACTTAATCAGGGACTCATCAATGCAGACAACTTGATCAGGAGTAAACAAGGCTGCAAAAGGTTGGTTGAAGTGGTTTACGAGGGACCGTATTTTGTAGAGCCGATCAAATCTAGGGTCACCCCAAGGAAGACAGAGTTAATTATCATTGAAGGGCATGAACCGCAAGATCTGCTCATGTCGTGTCCTGGTCATGGAGGCAGAGAACACGGACATATGATGAATTGGGTCAGTGGACCAATATGACAGCAACTCTTTCTTTTTAGTAATGCCCATGAGGAGGCATAGGCCCAGGAAGGTCTTAAACTCTGAAACCGTAATAGGTTTTAAATCTCTGGCAAGGAGTTAGCGGCGATGAATTGACCAGCATACAAATTGCTTTGGTCCACAATAGATCTATAAAATCTTCGGTGAAAAACAGCGAATAAAAATCAAGTGACGTAAAATCAACTTTTCCACCTGAATTCAAATGCAATATCAAAATCACTAAATCGATCAAAAAAGGGTCTTTGCACCATTTTTATGCAATTCAGTCATTTTAGTCACATACAATAATCAATTTAATGATCTTATAGATATGTGTGTGCCAGTTTTAGGACTAGTGATGAGCCGAACTGGCCTGGGGTGTGGTTCAAGTAAGGTTCGGCAGGTCCTGAATCCAATCAATCTGAATCTGCCAAACTAAAAATGCCTATTTTCTGGGCTAATAGGCAAATGGGCATAAAAAAAATTGCATGATACGGTGGGCACTGCTCTGGGCAATATGCAAAAAAAGTTAAATAAAATGTAAAAATACATTTATCCAGGAACAATTACCTTTTTTAAGTGCTTAAAGTTAAACATGCATGTATGTGTGGGAGGAAAGGGGTGCTTTTAATTTTTTTTACATCTTATTTTTACATTTTAATTTCGTTTTTTGAATTTTTTTGTACACTTTTTAAATTAGTTTTATCTAACTATATTCCTTTTACCAGGTGGCAAACAAGCCTCCTTGTGATAGTTTTGGGCAGTTGACAAGTACTCTTTATGGAGACATTAGGGAGGCCCGTCAAAGCAACTAACCAAGCACAGACTGTATTTAGTTAGCTGCTTTCCTGGCTGTGGCAGCCGGGGAATGAGAGCTCTTAAACTGAAAGTGACAAATGTGTTATTGCTTCTGGGTTCATTCATCACAAAGGGGATCAGGAATGGATTTTCTTCCAATCTCCTCAGTGGGCAGCTGTCCCAAATGTTTACTGCTGTCCTGGGCATTGCGAACGGAGGTGGAAGGGGACCTTCACAGCGCTGTAAAAGTGATCAGGTGGATATAAAGCTAAACAAATGGTACCAGAACCATGGCTACAGCTGCAGCAGTAGTTTTCATATAAATTGAGAATTAAAAAAAAACATATAGATAGATGAAATTCTCTGTATAGCATCTTATAAACTGTTATTGCACTTTTTCTTTAAAATTAACACTATCATGTAGAACAAATAATAAAACATACAGATTTTATATAGGTCATTTTATCTAACAATAGCCTATATAATCCTTCAGCTAAACAGGCTGTCAAGTAAGGCAGCCTAATAAATATTCAAATCGCACACCTTCCTGGGGAAATCACTTGCCTGACGAAGAGGTCCTGCGTGGCTTCGAAACGTTGCACCTCCTGTGATGTTTTCTGTGCAATAAAACTTTTGGACGTTATATACGATCCATGGTGTGCTGGCGAATATGTTCATGTGTCAAGTAATGCAGTCTGCCCTAAATACATACTGGATACATTTATCTCTGTTTAATGCAATACAAGTAATTCTAACATGCACATTATTTATCAAGTAGTAGAACATGGAAAGGCAATGGAGTTAATTGAAGTTAAAAGAGTGGTGCTTTATAAAAAAATAAAAGCAAATGTGTCATATGTAATAAGGTTAGACATCTTCTAACATCTTCCCAGTATTGTATCTCTTGTGTTAGCCACTCATTAAAAATTACTATTGTTTTCTGAATATAGAAAGTGGACTAGTTACCTTATAGTAAGGTTAGAGAGATTAATATAGTGCAGAGTCTACAGCTTGGCATTCATGTATTGATTTTTAATTGATCTAGGTATGAGTGATTAAAAATAAGCCATAAATCATCAATTCAAATATTGATTAATGCAACACATACAGTACAATGCAATACATAGAGAAACAAAGTAATAAAGAACAATTATTTAATGGATTTGTATTACATGCATATACTCAATGAATCTAAAATTCCTCAACGTGCCAAATGCAATATCAAAATCACTAAATCGATCAAAAAAGGGTCTTTGCACCATTTTTATGCAATTCAGTCATTTTAGTCACATACAATAATCAATTTAATGATCTTATAGATATGTGTGTGGCAGTTTTAGGACTAGTGATGAGCCGAACTGGCCTGGGGTGTGGTTCAAGTAAGGTTCGGCAGGTCCTGAATCCAATCAATCTGAATCTGTCAAACTAAAAATGCCTATTTTCTAGGCTAATAGGCAAATGGGCATAAAAAAATCACATGATACGGTGGGCACTGCTCTGGGCAATATGCAAAAAAAGTTAAATAAAATGTAAAAATACATTTATCCAGGAACAATTACCATTTTTAAGTGCTTAAAGGTAAACATTAAACATGTCCAGTTTCTTTAAATAAAATGCATAGGGGGTGTCCTAATCCTGACTGTGAGGGAGTGCATCTCTGTGATCTTTGATGTACAGAAAGCGTTGCAGTAGTACTGACGTTTATAAAGCACAAACGTTTTAAAATTGCTGGAAAATGACTTTAACGGGTGTATTTTGAGGGACATTTGGAAGTGTTTGTGTTTTTTATTTAGAAGCTGGTGTAGCGCCCCCCCCCCCCCCATAGGGGCTGCTGGTTGTTGTTATCAATCTGTTACCCTCCACCCCCAGGCACACAATCCTCAAGCATCCAGAGGACATGAAACAGTCCAAACACTTTGTTTTTGTTTATTTTATTGGGGGAATTCAACTTGGATGGGGATAGATATGAGATGCCCAGTTGATTAAAAAGACAATGTAGGGACTGAAACTATATACACTCTCTGTATATACAACTTCTTCTCTTCCTTCAGTACATCACTTGACTACTGATCTTACTCTTCAGCACCTCACTTGATTGCTGATCTCACTCTTCAGCGCATCACTTGATTCCTCCATTCTAGGACCATTTTGGATTAGGCCAGATATTGACTCCACCAGGTCTTAGCAAATACCCTTTGCAGACAAGGACCGTGGTCCCCTTTGGTGTAGCAAAAATGTAGGTAGTCCTAGTGCTACTGATCCCAGTTCCACGTCTTCAGGCCCTGTCAACCCTCCTGACTGAAGCTGCCTCTCTCCACTGCCGTGACACCACAGTCCACTCCACTGGCTCTGCACCCATCCCAGACTGCACTTTCCCAGTCCTCTCAGGTGTGCCTCCCCAGTCCTCCTGACTGGGCATCACTCACCAGCCCTCCTGGCTGTGACCTGTTGTCCCTCCCTGGAGACTTGCCTGGAAGTGCTCTCCTGCCGTTCTCTCCTTTTTCCAATACCTCCTGTTCAAGACACTTCCTTGGGTTGTGAGAAGGTCCTGTCCGCACCTGAGCCCAAGCCCAAGGTCACCCCCCCTCCAGACTGGGGAGCTCCCTCCAAGACCATGACAGCCGAGCACTCCATCTCCAGCTTCCACCCAAACAACTCCTCCCTAGCTGATGTGACCCTGAATATTTAAGGAGGCCTGTCAATCCAGCTTGGGGATTGGTAAGGGCTCCTTAGAATACTCCAGGCAGCTCCACCTCTCCTCTCCTCGTTCCTTTCCAGAAGATTCCAAATTGTTCTAGAAAGAAGTGGGAGGTCTCAGTGATGCTGCCTGTCAGTCACCAGCTCTGCCTTAGTCATTTCCAACCCATATCAAACAAACAGGCTTGGCTGCCAGCCAAATATAAATTTACCTACACTACAGAAAACTTGAATACTGTAGAAGCCTAACATCATTAGAGGGTGCTACACTGGCATAAAATGTTTTTCTTTGTAAATGTAATTTTTTCTGTAGTACATCCTATAGCAAGAATGAAAAAAAAATTGCGTAGCTTCCCCCAAATGTACATAACAGATCCTGAGGGGTTGATTTACTAAAGGCATAAAGACTGCGCTTTGCAAAGTGCAGTTGCTCTAGAACTTAGTAAATAAGCAGAAGCTCTGCTGACTTCCATAATCCAATCACGTGCAAGCAAAATGCAGTTTTTTTTCTTCCTTGCACATGATTGGGTACTCTTTGCAAAGGGAAGCCTTATCTCATTTATTAAGTTCTGGAGCATCCATACCAAACTCCCTAAACCTGGCTGGCTAGGAATGGTGGGGGGGGCTTGTAGCTCTTCCCTTATGGACTATACTAGGTCATAAGCACTCAAATGGGGGGTGTCTTGGAAGGTTTCCCCCCGGCAAGCACCTTGTCCCCATGTTAATGACAACAAAGGCCTCTTCCCCACAACCCTTGCACAGTAGTTGTCGAGGTATGCTGGTGGGGGCTTATCAGAATCTGGAAGTTACTTTAATAGTAAGGGGGATATGGGGTATATAGTACCCCTACTCATTCACAAAAAAAATGTAACTTAGAAATAAAGACATCCAAAAGTACCTTGTAAATTCATTGTCAATCACGATGCCTGCCACCTGTTGACTTGACAGAAAAAAAAACTTGATGCACATGACTCTTCCAGAGGTGCCAAGTTAGTTATTGTTCCTTCTCAGTCAGTGAACAGGTTAAGTGGTCCTATCACTAAACCCAAAGCCAAGTCAAAGTAGTATTCCAGCCAAAAATTGTATATATTTTTTACATTAAAGGTGACATTAAAGGAAAAGTACAGCCAACACATGTTTGGCTGTAGTTCTCCTGTGGATCACAGGAGTGCAGTTTGTTCTGCACTCCTGTGACCCATTTTCAGCAGACAGCAGGCTGAGGCCCGCTGTTGGTTGATGTCAAAGTGCCAGTCCAGGCTCGGGCAACATTGTGACAATGGAGTTGGGATTCACCCACATGCCTGGTCTGGCACCCAGCTCAGCCTCTCAGCAGTCATGTTTGTACAAAAGATCTTTATGGGCTACTGGTGTATGGTTAAGTCCAATGTTTTGTTTTAGATAAAGTGGCAGACAGTTAGAACCTTTGTCAGATTTTCATTGCTCTCTTTTACCCTTTGCATCCATTTTGGTGACCATTGTCTTTAGGATGACAAGTAAAGGGATACAATAAGGTTTGCGTGGAATAGGAAGGGAGGGGTTCTTCCAATGAGGTCAACTCGCTATAAGAAGATTTCTTTAATTTTGGAGAGATTTCCTTTCACTACTGAGTTTCTGGAAGCATTTAAACAAACCACAAGACACAGTTTGTTTTACTAGAATCATCTTGTTTATTGACTCCTTGTATTTCAAAATTGGTTCAAAATTGGTTGCAAAAAATGTTGTAACTAAAGAAATGCTGCAATTTCTGTTAACACCTAATAAAACACTATTGCAAATAAAAAGGACTTTAACTACTTGCCGTCGCCGCACCGTCATAATACGTCCACAAGGTGGCTCTCCTAGGCGAGATCACGTATTATGACGTCCTACCCTTTAGCCGCCACTAGGGGCGCACGCGCGCCGCCGGAGGCGCGCGCACGCGCCCCCCGCTCGCCCCCGACTCCCGTGCGTGTGCCCGGCGGGCGCGATCGCCGCCGGGCACACGCGATCGCTCGGTACAGAGCGGGGAACGGGAGCTGTGTGTGTAAACACACAGCTCTCGTTCCTGTCAGCAGGGGAAATGCTTTTCTTCGGTTCATACACTGTATGAACCGAGGATCAGTGTTTCCCCTAGTGAGGCCACCCCCCCCCCCACAGTAAGAACACACCCAGGCATACTTAACCCCTTCCCCGCCCCCTAGTGTTAACCCCTTCACTGCCAGTGGCATTTTTATAGTAATCTAATGCATTTTTATAGCACTGATCGCTATAAAAATGCCAATGGTCCCAAAAATGTGTCAAAAATGTCCGAAGTGTCCGCCATAATGTCGCAATACCAAAAAAAAAATCGCTGATCGCCGCCATTACTAGTAAAAAAAATATTAATAAAAATGCCATAAAAATACCCCCTATTTTGTAAACGCTATAACTTTTGCGCAAACCAATCAATAAACGCTTATTGCGATTTTTTTTTACGAAAAATATGTAGAAGAATACGTATCGGCCTAAACTGAGGAAAAAAAATGTTTTTTTATATATTTTTGGGGGATATTTATTACAGCAAAAAGTAAAAAATATTCATTTTTTTCAAAATTGTCGTTCTATTTTTGTTTATAGCGCAAAAAATAAAAACCGCAGAGGTGATCAAATACCACCAAAAGAAAGCTCTATTTGTGGGAAAAAAAGGACGCCAATTTTGTTTGGGAGCCACGTCGCACGACCGCGCAATTGTCTGTTAAAGCGACGCAGTCCCGAATCGCAAAAAGTACTCTGGTCTTTGGGCAGCAATATGGTCCGGGGGGTAAGTGGTTAAAACATTTTAAAAGTTTAGGGTGGCTTACAGGTTCACTTTTAAGTATAATGACTTTTCTATTGCATTCCATCTTCTTGCATTTCACACTTTTACACAGAATTATTCACTAGCACAATTCATTTTGTTCCATCTTTCTGACCTAATAAGACCTCTTGCCATCAGTGAATTGATTTGAATGTTATGTATGTTAAGATCTTTTCCTAATGCCTCTGACAGTAATTTCTGTGCAGTTGGGTAGACATAAATTAGCACTTGTAATGGATGGTGTCATTCACACAGACCACATATTTTGTTAGTTATCTTTATTAGCTGAGATAATGTTAATAATGTCTGCAAATCTGTGAATATGTGCCTGTAAATGTCTATTGACGGAAGAGTTTATGAAATATGTCATTTAATGTAATTCCATTAAATTTCTGTATCTGAATGCTCATTCCAGTCCAGTACGCACTCTGTTGTTTTCAGTCCACATGTGAATAATGAACTGTTTTCATAATGTAAGGAAGAGGTTGATGGGTCACATCACATTGAAGAAACTGGAAATATGTCACAATTTATTATACTAATATGAATGCTTTCACATACAGATTTTCCGAAAGTTTCTATTGTCTAAAGCACCACAGCATTACTTACTATAAAATAAATAGTCACACATGTACATTTGTAAAATTATTGCATTGGCAATGGAAATCATATTTTGATGTGTGTTTGTGTTTGGGTGTCTAAGTATGCCTTGGATCAATCACTCTGCCAGTTGTACATGCTGGTAGCTAATCCTTGCCTCTAATCCAGCTGGCAGCTTGGTAAACTGATCTCAGTCCTATAGTATATTCCAGGCTTATAGCAGAACACATGGCTAGGAATGAATCATTGCTATAGATATAATAGAATGTGGCCTTTGTCGTCCATTCGACTTTTCAGTAAAACAATAGTGCCAACTAGGGTTGTCCCGATACCACTTTTTTAGGACCGAGTACAAGTACCGATACTTTTTTTCAAGTAGTCGCCGATACCGAATACCGATACTTTTTTTAAATGTGTCCCCAAATGCAGCCATGTCCCCCACATATGCAGCCATGTCCCTCTAGCCATGTCCCTCACATATGCAGCCATGTCCCTCTAGCCATGTCCCCCACATATGCAGCCATGTCCCTCACATATGCAGCCATGTCCCTCTAGCCATGTCCCTCACATATGCAGCCATGTCCCTCTAGCCATGTCCCTCTAGCCATGTCCCTCACATATGCAGCCATGTCCCTCTAGCCATGTCCCTCACATATGCAGCCATGTCCCCCATACCTTTTGCTGCCGAAAGCCGCCACCGCCGCATGGAGAAAATCACAGCATTTATTTGAATAGCTGTTTTGCCCGCGCGTATAGACACTCCCCCTTGCTCGGGATTGGACAGATCACGATCACCCATCCAATCCCGAGCAAGGGGGAGTGTGTATACGCGCGGGAACACTACAGCTATTCAAATGAAAGCTGTGATGTTCCCGCACGCCGTTTAACCCATGCGGCGGCTTTCGATGCGGCGGGGGGGGGGGGGGGAGTATTCTATTTAGGTATCGGGGGTATTTACGCGAGTACGAGTACTCCCGCAAATACTCGGTATCGGTCCCGATACCGATACTGGTATCGGTATCTGGACAACCCTAGTGCCAACCATATCTAAAGATAGCCATCCACAATAAGGCTGTACTACATTTACCAACAACTGTTAGACAAACCCAACCCCTTTCACTGCTCACAGACCAGCCTGTTATTTTAGATGGTGATTTACCATAGGCTACTTGAATATATAAAAATTAAATAGATTGTTTTAGTAGGCTGGTATAGTACAGTTAGCAAATAATTCTAGATTTTCCTAGTAGGTGACGGAAAATATTGATTATATGAAGACAGGAGGCGAGTATCTTGCATTAATCTTTCCACTTTAATGCTCATAGCAGAAACATTTTTACATTAAAACAAACTTAAAAAACTACGTTTCCCATCAGTCCCAGCGTCCATATGACCCCCACCCTCAGGGGGACTGAGCCTATAACTAGGACTGCCCTACTGTAAATCCTCCTCTTTCTGTAAGCGAATGCCCAAGACCGGACAACTTCGAGGAGAAAACATCATCACGACTCTTCGACCAGCCGGTCAAACTTGCGTTGATGTCAGCGTAGGTAAAACTGGAGACACTCATTTAATCAACAGGATTCCAACCGGGAGAACATAACGACGATCTCGTCCCAACGGGGAACACAGGAATCGTTTCAACAACCACCCACCAGAATCTGGGATGACATTCAGTATCCTGAAAAGATAAGAAAAACAACCGTAATAGGGTGGGTAGGGAGGGAAGATACTCGCCTCCTGTCTTCATATAATCAATATTTTCCGTCACCTACTAGGAAAATCTAGAATTATATTTCAGACAGGAGGCTCATATCTTGCAAGTTCAAAGCTGTACATATGCAAACCTCCTGAAATACTAACATACCTATCATACATGTAATACATTGCAGAAACCCTTTAGAAAGGTGAAAGGAAAAGAAAACCCCCCACAAGCTAAGCGATGAGGACAGATAGGGATACATGATCTTCTGGTCTGAAGTAAAATTGACGAAAGGTCGACTCTGAAGACCAGTCGGCCGCCAATAAGAGATCTGACAATGATCCCCCTGACGTGAACACCTTAGTGGCCATTGCACCCCTGGTGGAGTGAGCGCCAAAAAGAGATGTATCTATACCTGCCACCTCCATGACTGACCGTACCCATCTGGCTAGGGTAGCTGAAGATACCGGCCGATGTGGTTGCACAAAGGAAACCAGTAACTGGGAGGAATCTGGAGAGCGAAGCGCCGAAGTGAGGGACTCGTACGTCTGTAGACAACGGACCACACAAAGACGCGGATACGCTGGAAAGAAAGGGTAAAAAACCGTGTGTAGATTGGTTTTCGTCCTGCGAACCACCGAGAACCTGACCCCTTCCGGCGAGAATTGTCGCCTAGAAATGTCTAAAGCCCTGACATCGGATATACGTTTAATAGAAATTAAACATAATAGGGTGGTGAGCTTTAGGGATAAGTTCTTCAAGGTTAAATGATCATTGTCTTCCCAAGAAGAAAACAATTGCAGTACTTTGGATACATCCCAAGTAGAATGGTATCGTGGACGAGGGGGGCGTTTGTATTTGACGCCGCGAAGTAAACGACACACAAGAGGGTGTTTGCCTATAGGGGTTGCATCTACCGGACAATGGTAAGCCGATATAGCTGATCTATAGACGTTCAGGGAGCTGTATGATCTCCCCAGCTCGTAAAATTCCGCGAGGAAATTTACGACCGAGGAAACAGGGGCATGAATGGGATCAACCTGTCGTTGATCACACCAACGGACCCACAACCCCCAGGCAGATCGATATGCCGATCTAGTCCCTGGGGCCCAGGCCAAGGCGAGAAGATCTCTAGCCGATTGAGAAAGGTCTGCACTTGCTTCTGGCACCCCGAGACTAACCAGGCAAGCAGCGGCAGTCTGTTCTCCAACAGCAAGGGGTGTGGACCTTTGGACGGGTTCGTCAAAAGATGAATTGAGTGCGGGAGGAGTCTGGGATAGTCGATCGACATACCCAGGACTAGAGGGAACCACGGTTGCGTCGGCCACCAGGGAGTGATCAACGCCACCGTCGCAGACTGATTCATGATGTGTAGGAGAAGTCTGGTTATCAATGAGAAGGGGGGAAACGCATAGTGCACCCCCTTCGGCCATACTTGGAGGAATGCGTCCACTGCTGTTGCCTCCGGATCTGGCCTCCAACTGAAGAAGTGAATCAGTTGGCGGTTGAGTCTGGAAGCGAAAAGGTCTGTGTGGAACGGACCCCAGAGTTCCTGTATTATCAGGAAAACCGATCTGTCCAACGTCCAGTCGCTGGCATCTGACAGATAACGGGAGTTCCAATCTGCCACACAATTGGAAACCCCGGGGATGTATTCCGCCACAGGAATGATGTCCTTGGAAAGACAGAAATTCCAGAAGTCGGAAGCGATGTCCGCCAACATCTTGGATTTTGCGCCTCCTAGGTGGTTGATGTATTGCACCGCCGCCACGTTGTCCATGCGTAAGAGAACGCAACATCTGGACCTCCTGGAGAGAAAACTCCTGACGGCGAAGAATGCCGCCAAGAGTTCCAGTGCATTGATGTGAAGAGATGACTCGTCGGTGGACCAAGTCCCCCCTGTGGAGGCTTGTCTGCAACGGGCACCCCAGCCCTGACGGCTCGCATCGGATTCTAGTATGACATCCGGTCGCGAACTGAAAATAGTCTTGCCATTCCATTCTATGGCGTGGTGGAGCCACCAACGTAACTCCTTGTCTGATTCCGCACAAAGGGGGACTTTGTCCGAATAACCTAGGCCTCGTCTCAAATGTAAAGTTTTGAGGCGTTGTAAGGCTCGGTAGTGTAGGGGAGCCGGGAAAATAGCCTGGATAGAGGCAGATAATAGTCCGACAATGCGTGCCAGGGTTCTCAATGATATCTGTCCCTTGCGCAAAACTGTCCTGATTTCTTTGCGAATCAGGGACAGTTTTGACTGAGGCAAGCGTAAGACTGCCTGTCTGGTGTCTATTGTGAAACCTAAAAACTCCATCTCCTGAGCTGGGGATAGTACAGACTTCTTGAGGTTGATAAGGAAACCTAGGTCCTGTAACAGTGACACTGTCCATTGTTTGTGTAGTTCGGCCTGCGATTTTGAGTGGGTCATGATTAGGAGGTCGTCTAGATAAATTATCAGACGCACTCCTCTGCAACGCAGAGCCGCCACCACGGGCTTCATTACTTTGGTGAAGCACCATGGAGCCGAGGAAAGGCCGAAGGGAAGGCAGGTAAACTGCCACATACGGCCCCCCCATAGGAACCGTAGAAAGGTCTGAGAAGACTGGTGCATGGGGATCGTCAAGTAAGCATCTTTCAGGTCTATTTTGACCAGCCAATCTCCTTGAGAGAGCAGGTCTCTTAGTAAATGAATCCCCTCCATCTTGAAGTGACGGTACGTCACGAATTGGTTCAAGCCTTTTAGATTTATAATAGGACGATATCCTCCGCCTTTCTTCTTTACTAAGAATAGGCTGCTGACAAACCCGGGGGACAAGGGATCTACTTCTACTACGGCTTGCTTTGCAACCAGATCCTGGATCTCCTCGTCTATAAGACGCATATTTTGTGCGGAAAAATGAATGGGGTGTGGAAGCACCGACATGGTTGGATGGAAGGTGAAATCTATGTTGAAACCTGTTACTGTCGATAATATCCATGCGTCTGCCGTAATCGTGTGCCAGACGTGGATAAAATGTCTCAGTCTGCCCCCTATCGGTATGTGAGAAGAGCAATTCTGTAGTGCACTTACCAGTGGATGGGCGTGATCTGGGGAAGCCTCTGCCCCCGCGTCCTCTCCATGGACGTCCTCTGGGAGGAAAAAATGGTGCTGGTTGAGCCACTGGTAGCGAGTATTGCTGGTGCATGGGCGCGTAAGGTTGAGCGGCCGCTCTAGGGTAGGCCCTGAAATAATTGTTTCGACCGGCAGATCGGCCTCTCCCTCTGCCGGCCCTACCAAAAACCTTGGACCCTGAGCCTGATTTCTTTAAAGAAGTTTGGGCCTTGTCAAGGCTGTTAAACAGGCCAACAAACCTGTTGATATTTTTCATTAGGTCCTCTCCGAAGAGGAGACCTTCTGCAGAGGGACCCGGCTCCGACTCCACCAAATGGGAGAGTTGCGGGTCCAGTTTCATAAGGATTGACCTGCGACGTTCCACGGCGCAGGCCGTATTAGCTGAGCCTAGTAGGCATATGGCTCTCTGAGCCCATCCCCGTAGCTGACCTAAGTCTACTGGGCCCTCAGTGGAAGCAGCTTGTTCCGAGAGATTTAAGATTTTAGTTAAGGGGCCTAAAAGGTCTAGGATACGATCCTGGATCGATTTAAACGAACGTTCAATGCCCTTTTTTGCTTGTTTACCAGATTTGGTCAAATATTTCAGCAGCACCGGGTCGATCTCGGGTGTGACTGCTACTTTCTTTGGAATAACGGGTCTCGGACATTCTGCCCTTAACTTATTCCTATTGACCCTATCTAGACCCTTCCGTGTCCAGTGTTCCACGTACTGGGCCACCTGTGGGAGAGGTGTCCAGTCCCCAGATCTGGGGTGAGAAATGCCCTCTGGGTTGAAGAATGGCTCGCCTAGCGAGTCTAAAATAGTCTCAGATGGTAAATCTGAATTTGCCCCAAGTTCCGTGAACTCTTGCCCAGAGTCTCCTATGTCGGAGTCATACTCATCTGATGCAGCGATCAGAGATCCCTCAGAGGCATTATCTGAGTCTTCATTAAAGGAGTCTGGTTTTGACCGGTGGGTGGCTTTAAACCTTTTCTGAGAGGACTCCTTAATCGTTAAGGGTCGTTCACCCTCTGGGTGGTTGGGGCGGCAGGCCGTGGGGGGTCCTGCGTCAAGCATAAATTGTACTTCCCCTGCCGGGGAGTCAGGACAAGCGAGCAAATGTTTACGCTTGTAAAGGGCCTTACCCTTTTTCACAACCTCAGGATGAGTAGTGGATGGATTGGAATGGGAGGCTAGGGCTGCTTGAATAGAGCTGCTAATAAGCTCTTGTATTTGAGCAGCAGTTAAAAGCTGCGGGTTTTCAGGGTTTATGCCTGTAGAGACATTCATGGGCATATTAATTTCCTCTGCCATAATGAATAGTGACAGTAAGGGTTAACTATAACTTCAATTTAGAGATAGTTGATAACTAGTAGGGGTTACTAAAAGTTGTTCTGTAATTAGAGGCAGAATAAAGGCTTTAAGGATCAATTATTATTAGATTTGTAATCTAGCAGACCACTCAATACTAATCGAGTGCTCCGCTCTTAGAGAGAAAAAGTATATATAAGAGAAAAAATAACTATACTCTGTATAGTAACTGTACCGCTCTCCTCACCGCCCAGCAGCAGACTGGCGTGCGGTGAGGAAGCGGCGTTTACAGCCTACAGCGCAGCCCGAGATCTCGCGAGATCTCGGCTGCGAGCCTGTGATTGGCTGGGCGACGCTGAGGAGAGAGAGCGCGCCTGGTATCGCCCCCCTTCCTCTGCCCAGAGCCCGGGAAAACTCCGGCTAGTGACAGGGAGGAGGGGGGACGAGGGGGACAATGGAGGCAAGACTGCCTTGTCCCTAGAGGACAACGCGCACCGCAGAGTCAGCGGTGGGCTGAGAAAAAACCCTAGAGGAAGAAGGTCATAAAATACAGATAACAAGATGGCTAATAACTAAATATCAAGAAATAAGTAATCATTTAAAGAAAAATACAGTTAGAATTAAAATGAAAAGGCCATTAAATGAATTAAATATATTAAATAATATTAAATAATATTAAATAAGATAAAAATAAAATTAAAATAAAATAATAAGATAGAAAACACTCCTATCTAAACTGTTAGACAGCACATACAGTATCAAGAATATGTAATAATACTTATCTCTGCCATGAGCAGAAAGAAAGAGGAGGATTTACAGTAGGGCAGTCCTAGTTATAGGCTCAGTCCCTCTGAGGGTGGGGGTCATATGGACGCTGGGACTGATGGGAAACGTAGTTTTTTAAGTTTGTTTTAATGTAAAAATGTTTCTGCTATGAGCATTAAAGTGGAAAGATTAATGCAAGATATGAGCCTCCTGTCTGAAATATAATTATGAATATATTGTATACTTAGTTTGCAACATGTGTATTACGGTCAAGGGGTCAGCCTCGAAGACCAGTTGCTATAACAGTAGGAAGCTCACACAGGAACCGGATGATGCAGGCTCGCCTGAGGTGCAGAGTATAAGTGTTCACCAGAGCTCCTGATGGTGGAGATAGATTTTGCTGTGTGTTAGCACCAGGTCATGGTTGTCATGATCGCCCCACCAGGAGGTGAGCAAGTCAGGGTCCATTAAGCAGGTAATGATCAAACAGAAGCATAGTTGGTAAACAGGCCAAAAAGGTCAGTATTGAGTAGTTGCAGGTTGGGACCAGACAGAAGCATAGTCAGGGAACAAGCCAAGGGTCATTAACGAATGGTAGCAAATATGGACAGAAGCAGTGAAGACAAGAGCGAGATACTGGCTGAGAAAGCAAAATAATCTGGCAAACAGGAAGTGCAGAGACATGGCCTAAATCAGAACGTTCATGGGAGGAGCAAAGAGTTCAAGGTTCAAGACAAACACAATTCAACACAGGACAAGGAATTGTCCAGGAAACTGTCTGGCATTCCAGGTAGCTCAGCA
The DNA here is from genome assembly GCF_905171775.1 of Rana temporaria. Lineage (NCBI taxonomy): Eukaryota > Metazoa > Chordata > Amphibia > Anura > Ranidae > Rana > Rana temporaria. The sequence goes on along the minus strand of NC_053489.1, from coordinate 92,193,365 downwards.
GGACGGGACATCACCTAACACACCAAAAGTTCCAGGTTCAAATCCAGGCCCTTACAATATGGTTGTTTTTATTGTAAACACTATGATGGTCCTTATATTTTATTTCTGAGCTTCCAATTGTAATATCTACGTTTTTTGTAGAAAATTTACCAGGAGGAGACAAGAGGGGGATTAGATCCTATCCAGATATTGCTCTTAAAAGGACAAGTGCTTTAGATCTACTAACCATAGGTCAATCAATATAGGAGGTGAGTGGCCAATGGTGGTGGTTACACATGGTATGAAGATTTAAGGATAGGCAGGGTTTAGTAGTTTATAATCGTTAATTGAATAGCACATTCACATGAACTTTTGTCATTCTATAGTTTTCCGTTTTTTCCCTTTATTTGTGTACTATTAATTTTGCCCCCCCCCCCCGGCATAGGGGGATTGTATATTTAATTTGTTAAACACTTAATGGATTTGCATTTTACATATATCTGTTTCTGTGTACTTACATACAGGTGTAGCGCACTAGCGCTGTATCACTTTTAATTTCATAATTTAGCACATGGGAGTGAGTGGCACACTCTTAGATTTTAGATTTCAGCAGCAGCACTCCAATTGGTTTATTACACAGGTGTATTTGTTTGTTTTCTGGGTTGCAACATGTGTGGTGAGTTTTAGGTAGGTTTGCACTGATACAGTTTTTTATCACTGAGTCAGAGTACTGATACTTTGCAGTGCAAGTTGTGTCAATCCCCCCCCCCAAAAAAATGCCCCAAATCACACTGCAAATAATCACATGCGAGAGAGAGAGAGAAAAGGGGGCAGGGAGAGGGGGAGAGAGAGAGAGGGCAGAGATAGGGGGCAGGGAGAGAGAGAGGGGGCAGGAGGAGAGAGAGAGGGCAGGGGGAGAGAGGGAGAGAGAGGGGGAAGGGGGGAGAGAGAGAAAGGGGGCAGGGGGTCGGGGGAGAGAGAGGGGGTAGGGAGGAGAAAGGACAGGGATAGAGAGAGAGGGGGCAGGGTCTGGTCAGTGGATGGTCCCAGGGGCTCACTGGTTCAATCAGCAGCTTCTCTTTCAATGTGGCTGTCGGCTTCACAGACGGAGCACACAAGCAGGGAGAGATGGGCAGGAGAAGGGATGTGTCATGCTCAGGCATGCTGCAAGTGGACAGAGCAGTATGGGTATCCCCTCCTTCCAGGACAGCTTCAGCTCCTTTTTTGATATATTTGATAACTATAATCAGGACTAAAAAATACAATTTGTAAAATATTTTTGTACAGTAAATGTTCCTATATTTAGCCAGCAGGTGGAGCTTTGTGCTCTTTTCAAGGATTCTGGTTTTGCCAGAACTCAGTAGCTGGAGCAGAAAGTTTTACACTCAAGTTAATAAGTCAGTGCATTGTCTTCTTTTCATATTAAATCATCCTTTTAAATGTCTCTCTAAGCTCTAAAGGTTTCTTCTAAAAACATCATCATCCAAAGGAGACAGATACAGCAAGGCTCTCTTTTAGGAAACCCATTTTACTTTGGGAATCCTTTGTCATGTATGAAATATTTGTTTTTGTAAAAGAAAGATTGTGTATATATAAGGAGTGGCCGGTCCATAAGAAGCGCAGGGGCAACAGACCCATCACTGACCCACCACCAAACCGGTCATGCTGAACAATGTTGCAGGCAGCATAAAGTTCTCCGCAGCTTCTCCAGACCCTTTCACGTCTGTCACATATGCTCAGGGTGAACCTGCTCTCATCTGTGAAAAGCATGGAGCACCAGTGGCGGACCTACCAATTCTGGTGTTCAATGGAAAATGCCAATCGCGCTCCACAGTGTCTGGCAGTGAACACAGAGCACACTAGAGGATGCCAGGCCCTCAGGCTGCCCCCATGAAGTCTGTTTCTGATTGTTTGGTCAGAGACATTCACACCAGTGGCCTGCTGGAGGTCATTTTGTAGGGCTCTGGCAGTGCTCACTCTGTTCCTCCTTGCACAAAGGAGCAAATACCGGTCCTGTTGATGGGTTAAGGACCTTCTACGGCTCTGTCCAGCTCTCCTAGAGTAACTGCCTGTCTCCTGGAATCTCCTCCATGCTTTTGAGACTGTGCTGGGAGACACAGCAAACCTTCCGGCAATGACATGTATTGATGTGCCATCCTGGATGAGTTGAACTGCCTGTGCAATCTTTATAGGGTCCAAGTATTGCCTCATGCTACCAGTAGTGACACTGACCCTAGCTAAATGCAAAACTAGTGAAAAGGGAAAAAAAGTCAGAGACCTCCACCTGAAAAACCATTTGTGTTTTGGAGGTTGTCTCATTGTTGCCCATCTAGTGCACCTGTTGTTAATTTCAATTAACAGCAAAGCAGCTGAAACTGATCAACAGCCCCCTCTGTATACACCCCTCCCCCTCTGCTACTTAACTGACCAGATCAATATCCAAGGAGTTCTGAGTCAAAAGTGTTCCTTTAATTTTTATTTTTTTTGAGCAGTATATATATATATATATATATATATATATATATATATATATATATATATATATATATATATATATATATACAGTTGCAATAAAAAGTATGTGAACCCTTTTGGAATGATATGGATTTCTGCACAAATTGGTCATAAAATGTGATCTGATCTTCATCTAAGTCACAACAATAGACAATCACAGTCTGCTTAAACTAATAACACACAAAGAATTAAATGTTACCATGTTTTTTTGAACACACCACGTAAACATTCACAGTTCAGGTGGAAAAAGTATCTGAACCCTTGGATTTAATAACTGGTTGAACCTCCTTTGGCAGCAATTACTTCAACCAAACGTTTCCTGTAGTTGCAGATCAGACATGCACAACAGTGTTATGTACCACGTACCTGGTAGCCAGAGCCTGGTCGCAGGAGGAGGCCTCTCTTACGGCTCCGGCTCGCGAGCCGCTGGAGTGGGAACAGCAGGCTCAGGAGCGCGGCGGGGTAGGAGTGGCGGTGTAGCGTGCAGTTGCTGCGGGGTGCTGATTCCTTTTGGAGCGGTGGACTAGAAACCACTGAAGCGGAGGAAGTCGGTCAGCGACCCTAACTGAAGGTGCTGGTACACGGCAACAAGCTGATAAGGTAAGCTGGTTAGTGGACAGCAGATGATAGCAGAATCAGACAAGCCGGGTCACAACGGGTAATCAGGTAATCAGCTACGGAAGGCAGGAGAGTAATCGTGGTACAGGCAGGAGGGTCTGGCAGCGGTGGATCAATCAGAGAAGCAAGGTCAACGGTAGCCGAGGTCAGAGGTTGGAGAGATACGGATGGTCAACAAGCCGGGTCAGAAGGTTCAAGCAAACAATCAGGTTTTCAGATGCGGATCAGTACTTAGAAGCTGCAGATCAGACAGCAATGTGCTGGGAAGACAAGTGAGCTTTTAAAGGCGTTTTTGCCCCAAGCCAAATTAACGTGCATTCTGCGCTCCCGCTGTGCACGCGTGCCATTGGCACATGCGCACGCATGCGCGCGTGCAATGGACACGCGACGGCACGCAGATAATCGCTTCTGTTTCAAACTAATGGTGTACTGGCGGGATTGTAAGGTAAGTCCCTGACAAACAGTCAGGAGTAATTCTTGACCATTCCTCTTTACAGAACTGTTTCAGTTCAGCAATATTCCTGGGATGTCTGGTGTGAATCGCTTTCTTGAGGCCATGCAGTCATAAATGTGCAGCAATTTTTATTTGGACAGCAGTGGCTTCCTCTGTGGTATCCTCCCATTGAAATCCATTCTTGTTTAGTGTTTTACGTATCGTAGATTCGTTAACAGGGATGTTAGCATATGCCAGAGACCTTTGTAAGTCTTTAGCTGACACTCTAGAATTCTTCTTCACCTCATTGAGCAGTCTGTGCTGTGCTCTTGCAGTCATCTTTACAGGACGGCCACTCCTAGGGAGAGTAGCAGCAGTGCTGAACTTTCTCAATTTATAGACAATTTGTCTTACTGTGAACCCTTTTCAGCTTTATGCAAGTCAACAATTCTTAATCGTAGGTCTTCTGAGAGCTCTTTTGTGCAAAGCATCATTCACATCAGGCAATGCTTCTTGTGAAAAGCAAACCCAGAACTGGTGTGGGTTTTTTTATAGGGCAAGGCAGCTGTAACCAACACCTCCAATCTCATCTCATTGATTGGACTCCAGTTGGCTGACACCTCACTCCAATTATCTCTTGGAGATGTCATTAGTCTAGGGGTGCACATACTTTTTCCACCTGCACTGTGAATGTTTACATGTTGTGTTCAATAAAAACATGGTAACATTTCATTATTTGTGTGTTATTAGTTTAAGCAGACTGTGATTGTCTATTGTTGTGACTTAGATGAAGATCAGATCACATTGTATGACAAATTTGTGCAGAAATCCACATCATTCCAAAAGGATTCACATACTTTTTATTGCAACTGTATATATATATATATATATATATATATATATATATATATATATATGCACTAGATGTGTAAAGAGTATAAGTTTTAATATATAGATCTAATAAAACTGACCCAAAACTATCACAGTTTCCTTTCATTGTAGCTGGCCTGGGAGACATTG